>NW_022436956.1:21238305-21243721 GCF_009761245.1 Sapajus apella
TGGATCACGAGGTCAAGAGATCGAGACCTCGTGATCCACCCGCCTTGGCCTCCCACAGTGCTGGGATTACAGGCTTGAGCCACCGCGCCCGGCAAGAAAGTTTTTTATCTGCATTGTTTCTGCTAACTCCCCAGACATTGTCCTTGAAAGGATGAGTGTGGAGGTGAGCCTCATTCCAGCCTTTCCAGCAATCAGTATATTTGATATTTAAGTCAAATTTTGGAATCATGAGGGATTAAGCATTTGGACTTCTTCTTTTTTCTTTTTTCTGACACAAAATCTTGCACTGTTGTCCAGGCTAGAGTGCAGTAGTGTGATCTCAGCTTACTGCAGTCTTCACTTCCCAAGCTCAAGTGATTCTCCTGCCTCAGCCTCCTGAGTAGCTGGGACTACAGGTGTGTGCCACCACACCTGGCTAATTTTTGTATTTTTAGTAGAGACAGGGTTTCACCAGGTTGGTCTCGAACTCCTCAGGTGATCACCCACCTCAGCCTCCCAAAGTGCTGGGATTCCAGGCGTAAGCCACCATGCCCAGCTGTATTTGGACTTCTTAGGTAGCATTACTTGGGTAAAAGAAACAAAGATTTAATCTGGGATTTGAATGTACCATTCTCTTATAGAAGTTCAGGCCAAGCGCATCATTAAGAAAGTACCTGAAAATATATTTCTTTTAGAAGTCCCTTCTTCACATCCCCATGAGGCTTTGTACTCTGTTTCTCCATTATTTTCAAGTAAGATATGGCACCTCTTAGATCGACCGATGTCTTTTGGAAGAAGCAAGGGGAGAGGGTTTATTATGCAAACATAATAAGGAAGTGTTTATTATGCAAACAGCAACTGAGTTATGTGTCCTTTAAGACTACTAAATAGTTTTTAATTACTGCTATATCAGTAAATCCCATAAATATGCAAATGCAATTAGTTCACAAAATAGGCCTTAAATATCTTTATTCCTCTCCAACAAAGTTGTTTGAAGTTAATCGCTAACTCTCTTTGTTCACTCCCTTGGCAGTCATGCTAAAATTGACAGGAATTTTGACAGATGTACATATTCAGGGGGAACCAAATTTTCTGAGCACATCTGGTCAGGCTAGAGGAAAAAAGCAGACATGGACACTACAGCCAAACTGAAACGTTTAATGAGTAGAGTCCATGTGAAATTTCCGTTACTCCGCAGCGTTGCCCTCTGAAATCAATTTCAAGCTAACCACAGAGGCGTCACTTCAAGTACAAAGACATTCAGCATTCCATTTTCCTCTAGCTTAGAATTTCATTTTTAATAATAATGCACATTTTATGGTCCCTAAAAAGTAAACAAATAAACAAGGAAACTTGTGGTTCTGGACTTTTGTGGTTTATGTGTCATGGTTTTCTGTGGGAGGTCATAGAGCATAAAATATAATGTCCCAAGCCTTGGAGTCAGACATATCTCATTGTGCATCCTAGCTTCATCGCTTGCTAGATGCTCATGGCCTTGGTCAAACTGTTTACTGTTTCCAGGCCTTAGTTTTCTCATCTGTAAAGAAGGTTTAACCAGCACTGAGTTAGTTTTCTATGGTTGCATTAAAAAATTACCACAAATGTATGAGCTTAAAACAGCACTCATCGGCCAGGCGCAGTGGCTCACACCTATAATCCCAGCACTTTGGGGAGGCTGAGGCAGGCAAATCACCTGAAGTCGGGAGTTCAAGACCAGCCTAACCAACGTGGAGAAACCCTGTCTCTACTAAAAATACCAAATTAGTTGGTCATTGTGGCACATGCCTGTAAACCCAGCTACTTGGGAGGCTGAGACAGGAGAATCGCTTGAACCCAGGAGGCAGAGGTTGCGATGAGGTGAGATCACACCATTGCACTCCAGACTGGGCAACAAAAGCAAAACTCTACCTCCAAAAAAAAAAAAAAAAAAAAGCACTAATCTATTGGCTCACAGTCCTATAGGTCAAAAATCCAGGAACATAATAAACAGATCTGCTCAGTGTCTCACAAGGCTGAAATCATGGTCGCGTGCTGGAGCCAGCTCTCACTGATCAAAAAAGCCATTTTTTAAAATATGTTGCAGTGATAACGATTGATAACTTGAAATCAGTCAGCCAGGAGCAGTGATTTACACCTGTAATCCTAGCATTTTGGAAGGCTGACTCAGGCAGATCACTTGAGCCCAGGAATTGAAGACCAGCCTGGGTAACATAGTGAAACCCTGTGTCTATGAAAACTATATAAAAATTGCTGGGCATGATGGTGCACGCCTGTAGCCCCAGCTGGTTGGGAGGCTGAGGTAGGAGGGTCACCTGAGCTCAAGGAGGTCAAGTCTGTGATGAGCTATAATTGTGCCACTGTACTCTAGCCTGGGTAACAGAGTAAAACTGTGTCTCAAAAGAAGAAAGAAAAAAGAAAAGAAAGAAAGAGAAAAAGAAAGAAAAGAAAGAAAGAAAGTTTAGTCATAAAGAGAAAATTTGTCACATGGAAATCAGCAAACACTCCCACCAGGACCCTTCCCACCAGCTGGTTACAAAGTCTTTAACTACATGCTGTGGCCACTCCCTTGATCTTACAAGGCCTCCTATGTTCCTACATTGGAGGTATATTATTATTATTATAATATTATATATATTATTCAGGTATATTACGAGTCTTTGTTCACTTTTCTGTCTCTCTAGAATTTGATGAATACCTTGAGGGCAGAGCACTGTTGTATTATTCAGCTTTCTATCTCCATCATAGAGCTTGGCACCTAGTGAACGTTGATTGAGTGTTCCGGACGGACGGAAGGAAAAGAGGGAAGATGGCCGGGCGCGGTGGCTCAAGCCTGTAATCCCAGCACTTTGGGAGGCCGAGGCGGGTGGATCACGAGGTCAAGAGATCGAGACCATCCTTGTCAACATGGTGAAACCCCGTCTCTACTAAAAATAAAAAAAATTAGCTGGGCATGGTGGTGCGTGCCTGTAATCCCAGCTACTCAGGAGGCTGAGGCAGGAGAATTGCCTGAACCCAGGAGACGGAGATTGCGGTGAGCCGAGATCGCACCATTGCACTCCAGCCTGGGTAACAAGAGTGAAACTCCGTCTCAAAAAAAAAGGAAAAGAGGGAAGAAAGAATTAACAAATGAGCAGAAAAGAATTCTGGCTTATGCCAGAAAGATGATGCCAAGAGGACCCCAGCCTATTCAAAACCACATCCAAGACGAGGTACACTCACCACCCGTTTCACAAAGAGCAGGTGAGATGGTGACTTGAGTTTGAAGCAAGATTGCTTTTATTTGATTTGCGTCAGAACCAGGGAACAATCAGTGCAAAGGACAAACACGAGACAATAGTGCAGATAGATCATGAGTCCCTTTGACTCACTCAGAGGGTGCCCCAAGTTCAGAAATTTTACAGTCCTTGAGGGTAAAATGTCCCCCAAAAGCTAGAGGAAAATAGAAGGTGGAAGGAACTCGGAGGAACACAGAAGCTTATGCTCCCAATGACATCAGTTCCAAGAAACCACTTAGTGAGACTACAATATATGGCAGACCCTCTTATCCTGTATACTATGTCATTCAGATCTTCTGCACAGATTATGGGCCTTGAAGTCTTGCTGTGCCAGCACTGGGGGATCTCCCCTGCTCTGTGGCTCACTGTAGAGCCCCCAGTGTTTCCATTTAGACCCATGTAGGCATTTTCCGGGGAGAGGCTTGGATACAGTCAGTTACTGCAGCCAGTGAGATATTCTGGTTCAAGTATAAATCTCTGGATATTTGCATGTCTGCTATGACTCAAGATGAGGAAAGGTCTTTAATCTTTTAGAACTTTATTCATTCATTCATTCATTCATCCACTCACTATGTAGGAAATTGTGATAGACCTTGATGATCTACAGATAAGAGAGCTCAAGGGAGGTGGGTTGGAGGTGACAGATGAGAAATATTTCAATCAGAGAAATGCCTACAGATGGATGAACTGGAGAAGACTCAGGCAAAGAAAGGAGCACAGACTCGGAGTGGGAATAGGTGGAGGCTTTTCACAAATGGCATTTGTGCTGAGTACTGATATTCAGCTGGGTAGGGAGTGGGAGAACGGAGCTCCCAGCAGAAGGAATTGCAAGTGAAAGGGCTGGAGGTTGAGATGAGAGAGCATGGTGCCTTCTGGGAATGGGGTCAGAGGAGGGTGCAAGCCTCACTTTGTAAAATTGGGGGAAGATAATTCTAGACTCACATGAGTTGAATGAATTCAAAAGTTCATGATGCAGAGTGTTGAGTAGGGATAAAATAGGAAAGTGAAATATTGTATAAGTCTGTATAAATGCTGTTATTATAAAGCTGTCTCCAAATGGCCTATAGCAATTATTCTAAAATGCACAACAGCTGTATTTGTCCCCCTTCTGCCATTGCTGAAATTTACACTGTCATTGCGCCAGGAGGAAGGCTTGGCACTAATAATAGGCTGGCTGAGTATGGCTGGAGTGTGACAGACCCCTAGTTAGAGCCCTAAAAGACTGCAAGTGGGGAACTGTAAAGCTCTGAGGAAACCCGAGTCGGTGGCTGTGAATATAGTCAGAGCACCACCTCGTGGTGGCTGTCGTGCCTGCCTTACCCAATTCTGCTCAGCCGCAGAAAACTACACAGCTCATTTTAAGTTTAATCATACGGTGCACTTTCAGATGATTTCAAAGTCATGTCACGCCTCTATTCATGTCACCACTATTTGTCTTTGCTGTAAATTCTCCTCTTTGCGTTCCCCAGCACCAATCCACACCAACCCATCCAATCCATTTTCACTCAGCTTATGACTAGCCACTAGTTCCTTCCTCCTACCTCCTTATTTTAATTCTTTCAAACTCATGGTCCCTAGGAGCTCCCAAGTTTCCAGGGAAACTGACTCAGTAACTTATCTTTTTTCTTTTTTCTGAGCAGAGTCTCGCTCTGTCATTCAGGCTGGAGTGCAGTGGCATGATCATAGCTCACTGCAGCCTCGACCTCCTGGGCTCAAGTGATCTTCCCACCTCAGCCTCCAGAGTAGCTAGGACTACAAGTATCACCATGCCTGGCTAATTTTTTTTGAGTCTCCCTATGTTCCCTAGTCTAGTCTTGAACTCCTGGGCTCAACTCCTGACACACCTTAGCTTCTCAAATTGTTGAGATCACAGGTATGAGCCACCATGCCCAGCCTCAGTGACTTCTTACAGTGTAACTTTCCTACTCTTTCCCTAAGAATGGGAATAAGTCTTCACATCTGAAAAGTTATAAATAATATTATTAAAATCCATATCAGAGATTTACTATGAAGATAGGACCCCAGAGGGACTGTCTGCACCTGCCAGTAGAGGAAGGCTGGTCTCTGGCCATGCAGCGACGGGCCAGTGACACAGTGTCCTGGTAGGCAGGCTGGCATACCAAGTTTCAGAGGAATTGCCCCAGGGAATGGGAGTAGAAGTA
>NW_022436956.1:21243821-21253687 GCF_009761245.1 Sapajus apella
TGGTCTCGATCTCTTGACCTCGTGATCCACCCGCCTCAGCCTCCCAAAGTGCTGGGATTACAGGCTTGAGCCACCGCGCCCGGCTCAAAGCATTTGTTTCTATGTTGAGATCATTCAGAGATTTTGAAGGCACCAACCCTGCCTTTGATTTGCTTACAGTCAAGTGAAGCAGACCCAAGTCAATAATCAGTAGAGCCACTTAAGTTTTCTAAAAGAGATTTAGCAGCAGGTTGCAAGTGAATATGGGCTTGAGGTAAATCCTCCTCCTTGTTGAACTACAGTTTCAGTAGATGGTGCATGATATTTTAAGGAATTGGAATTTTTAAATAAAAATATAAAAGTTTTGTTCGGTTCCATTCTAGATTTATTTTTCCTCCTAAATAAATGAGAAAGATGCTTCAACAAAGATTCTTTATGCTGAATAATTATGATGCATGAAGGTGGTAATCTGCTTTGTTTAAGTGGATTTTAAATGCCAGACAATTCTAGACAGTTTTTTCTTGATCAAATAAAAATTTAATTAAAACTTAAAAAAATTAAAAGCCGTTTAATATTGACAGGAAAGATAAAACTCTGCAACACTGACTGTCTTAGATTGGGTTTCCCTGAAACATAACTGTAATAAGGCTTTGTGCATAAGCAATCTGTTTTAGAAATACTCCCAATAGAAACTGGGAAAGAGGGGGGTGGTTTTAGCTTGAACCCTCAGGGACACTTGACAGTAAAAGCCACACAAGGGAGGCTGGCCTGTACACTTTCATCCCACCTGTCAGCTGTTGGCTAAGGGGAACAGGGAGTCAACTCCCAGATATTTCCTACTCTTTTCCTGGGCAGACAAAGCTTTAGTAGCCTACAAGTAGTCTCCAACGAAAGTCCTGGATGTGAGCCTTGGAAGCAACAGTTGAGGGAAGCCAAGGGAGGCAGTGCAGAGGCAGGAATAGAGGTCTGAAAAGATCTGGAAAGACCACTAAACAGTTTCTGTTTCAGAGACAGCACAGTCACATGGGGGCACCAACTTTCTTATTTGTTCAGAAGACAATTAAGACAGGGCATCATGGTATCACGCCTGTAATCCTAGCACTTTGGGGGACAGAGGCAGGCAGATCACTGGAGATCAGGAGTTCCAGTCCAGCCAGACCAACATGGCAAAACCCTGTCTCTTTTTTCCTTTTTCTTTTCTTTTTTTTTTTTTTTCTGCTCTTTTTGAGACAGAGTCTCACTCTGTTGCCCAGGCTGCAGCACAGTGGAGCAATCTTAGCTCACTGCAGCCTCTGCCTCCTGGGTTCAAGCGATTCTCGTGTGTCAGCCTCCCGAGTAGCTGGGATTACAGATGTCTGCCACACTGCCCAGCTAAGTTTTTTATTTTTAGTAGAGACAGGCCGTGTTTTGCCATTTGGTCAATATGATCTCAAATTCCTGACCTCAAGTGATCCACTTGCCTCAGCCTCCCAAAGTGCCAAGGTTGCAGGCGTGAGCCACCGCACCTGGCCTTGAAACCCCATCTTTACCAAAAAATACAAAAATTAGCTGGGTGTAGTGGCATGAGCTTGTAATCCCAGCTACTGGGGAGGCTGAGGCACAAGGAACTCTTGAACCCAGGAGGTGGAAGTTGCAGTGAGCTGAGATTGTGCCACTGCACTGCAGCCTGGGCAACAGAGCAAGACTTGGTCTCAAATAATAATAATAAATAAAAAAGAAGACAATTAAATTTCCAGGAACCTGATGATTAACTTTGCAGAGCGCAAACATACAGAAAGATAATTAACACTTTTGTTTTCTTTTTCTTTTTTGAGAGACTCTCACTCTGTCACCCAGGTTGCCGTGCAGTGGAGCAGTCTCAGCTCGCTGCAAGCTTCACCTCCTGGGTTCTAGCGATCCTTATGCCTCAGCCTCCTGAGTAGCTGGAATTACAGGCACCCACTACCATGTCTGGCTAATTTTTTATATTTTAGGTAGAGATGGAGTTTCACCATGTTGGCCAGGCTGGTTTCCAACTCCTAACCTCAAGTGATCCTCCCACCTCAGCCTCCCAAAGTGCTGGGATTACAGACACATGCCACCACACCTGGCTAATTTTTGTATTGCTTTTTTTTTTTTGAGAGACAAAGTCTCGGTCTGTTACCCAGGCTGGCGTGCAGTGGCACGATCTGGGCTCAATGCAAACTCTGCCTCCCAAGTTCAAGTGATTCTCCTGCCTCAGCCTCCCAAGTAGCTGGGATTACAGGCATGCACCTGGCTAATTTTTGTACTTTTAGTAGAGATAGAGTTTTCTCATGTTGGCCAGGGTGATTTATTGCTTTTTTCAAATTAGTATTACTTCTCCTGGCTGGGCGTGGTGGCTCACACCTGCACTTTGGCAGATCAAGGCAGGCAGATCACTTGAGGTCAGGAATTCAATATCAGCCTGGCCAACATGGTAAAACCCCGTCTCTCTGCTAAAAATACAAAAATTAGCCAGGCATGGTGGTGCCTGCCTGTTGTCTCAGTTACTTGGGAGGCTGAGGCAGGAGAATTTCTTATGCCCGGGAGGTGGAGGTCACATCACTGTATTCCAGCCTGGGCAACAGAGCAACAGTCCATCTCAAAGAAAGAAAAAAAAATATATTACTCCTCCAAATATTTTCCTTTGGAAAAATCTCTCTCTACAAATATTTGGTGATGACTTTGCCATAATTTTAACAGAGTCACATAGTTACTATCTTGACCATATATGTTAAAAATAAAATATGAAATTTAAAAATCCGAAGTCTAAGTTCTACTGGTGTGATGTATAAGCAAGTAATCTGCAACCCTGGCAGCACATTAGGCTCATCGGGTATTTTCATTTTTCATTTTATTTATTTATTTATTTATTTTTTAAATTTATTTTATTGCATTTGGGGAGTTTCGCTCTTGTTGCCCAGGCTGGAGTGCGATGGTGAGATCTCGGCTCACTGCCACCTCCGCCTCCTAGGTTCAAGTGATTGACTAGTGGGGATTACAGGCTTGCGCCACCGCGCCTGGCCTCATAGAGTATTTTTAAATGACCTGGGCCCCACTTCTATACATTCTGACGTTATGGTGTAAGATGGGACCCAGGCACCAGCATGTGTTTGAAACTCCTTAGGTAAATCTAATGTGCTACTAGGTTTGAAAACCACGGTCTAAATCAATACAAATAAATAGATTCACTTGCTGATGGATGGAATGAATTTCCTTTCATTCCATTATTATTCAATTCAATTCTGATGCTTGTAAAAGGAATCTTTTGGGATGCCTGCCCCGTTTACAATTCCCCTCTTTGAGAATTTCCTTTTTCTCCAGCTTCAGTAGCCAAGTATGTACTGTTATCCGACCTCCTCTGATGAAATACAATAGGACAAGGGGTGAACATCTGGTCCAAGTGGACCACTAGACTTTCCCAAAACCGGGAACCAGGACAGTAAGTCACTAGCCAGCTGGCTAATCGTGCTGCCCCTGTGAAATAAGAAATGCTGTAGACCCAGGGCTGGGATAATGTCAATTTCCACAGAGAAGCAAAGAACATTGGCTACAGAAAATGCAAAGAAAACAGGCCTGTGGAGAGACCAAGGATGAGAAGTCACCTGTGGCCCCAGTCAAAAAGACAAGCAATTTTGATTTTTGATGACTCTCCAGGAACTGGCTTCACTGCTTGTGTGGCCCAGCTACACTACATTATGAGACTGCTCTGTGGCCTCAAAAAAAAAAAATCACCTTCCCTTCCAATTTTACTTAGAGCTACTTGTGCTGGTTTCTGTTATTTACAACTAAAAAGATCTTGTTAGGCTTGATGCAATGGCTCATGCCTGTAATCCCAGCACTTTGGGAGGCTGAGGCAAGTGGATCACCTGAGGTCAGGAGTTTAAGACCAGACTGTCCAACATAGCAAAACCCCATCTCTATTAAAAATACAAAAATTGAGGCCGGGCGCGGTGGCTCAAGCCTGTAATCCCAGCACTTTGGGAGGCCGAGGGGGTGGATCACGAGGTCGAGAGATTGAGACCATCCTGGTCAACATGGTGAAACCCCGTCTCTACTAAAAATACAAAAAAATTAGCTGGGCATGGTGGTACGTGCCTGTAATCCCAGCGACTCAGGAGGCTGAGGCAGGAGAATTGCCTGAACCCAGGAAGCGGAGGTTGCGGTGAGCCGAGATTGTGCCATTGCACTCCAGCCTGGGTAACATGAGTGAAACTCCGTCTCAAAAAAAAAATACAAAAATTGGCTGGGCACAGTAGCTCACACCTGTAATCCCAATACTTTGGGAGGCCGGGGCGGGCAGATCATGAGGTGAGGAGATCGAGACCATCCTGGCCAACATGGTGAAATCCCGTCTCTACTAAAAATACAAAAATTAGCCAGGTGTGGTGTCACATGCCTGTAATCCCAGCTACTTGGAAGGTTGAGGTAGGGGAATTGCTTGAACCCAGGAGGCAAAGGTTGCAGTGACCCAAGATTGTGCCACTGAACTCCAGCCTGGGTGACAGAGTGAGACTGTCTCAAAAAAAAAAAAAAAAAAAGATTTTGTTAATTTGGCCAGATGTGATATTTATGCTAAAACAATATCTATCTATTAGATAAAGTACAGTCATGCATCACATAAGGATGTTTTAGCCAATGGACCACATATATGATGGGGTCCTATACAGGACCTATGTTGGAGATTATAATGGAGCTGCTCTGTACGGGTGTACCATTTTTTATCTTCTATACGGTATTTTACTATGTTTAGATATATGTAGTATGTTTAGATAACCAAATACTTGCCACTGTTTTACAAGTGCCTATAGTATTCAGTGCAGTAACATGCTGAGCAGATTTGTAGCCTGGGAGCAATAGACAATACCATATAGCCTATGCGCATGGTAGGCTGCACCATCTAGGTATGTGTAAGTGCACTCCGTGGTGGTCAAACAACAATGAAGTTGACTAATGACATATCTCTCAGAACATATCCCCGTCATTAAGTCATATTACTGTATGTAGAGGAATATCAGCTGATAGCGTGTGTTCACTGCTGGCTTGTGCAGAATCACTCCTTACCACCATGTCTGTCTGCATTTAAGGGAGAGAGGCCATGCCTTAATCATCCAGGCAGCATCTAGCACAGTAAAATGTGTGTTCAATGAATAATTTTTAAATTCAACCATCAGCCTTATTGAATAGAACATGTATGTTTCACTTTGCTAAGGGTACTATAACAGAGTAGCCTTTGTTATACCAAGATTCAGTAGCTTAGATAATGGAAATTTATTTTCTCACAGCTCTGGAAATTGGAAGTCCAAGATGAAAATGTCAGGAGAGTTAGCTTCTTCTGAGGCCTCTCTTGTTGGCTTGCAGATGGCTGCTTTCTCACTGTGTCCTCACACGGCTGCCCTATGTCTGTGTTTTCTGTGTCCTAATCTCCTCTCTGTATAAGGACATGAGTCATAATAGGTTTAGGTCCACACTAAAGATCTCATTTTAGGCTGCACTCGGTGGCTCATACCTGTAATCCCAGTACTCTGAGAGGCTGAGGTGGTTGGGTCAACCTGAGGCCAGGAGTTTGAGACCAGACTAGGCGACATGGTGAAACCCCATCTCTACCAAAAATACAAAAATGAGCCAGGAGTGGTGGCGCATGCCTGTAATCCCAGCTATCTGGGAGGCTGAGGTGGGAGAATCACTTGAACGTGGAAGGCAGAGGCTGCAGTGAGCCAAGATTGCACCACTGCAACCCATCCAGCCTGGGTGACAGAGCAAGACTCCATCTCGAAAAAAAAAAATCTAGTTTTAACTTGATTACTTCTTTAAAGAAACTACCAAACATGCAAAGGGAGGAGCTCAAGAGGAGAAACAAAATATGAGTGTTTAAAATACAGAAAAAAAAAAAAAGAAACTACCTTCAAATATAGTCACATTTTGAGGTACTGAAGGTTAAGGCTTTGATATATGAATTTGGGAGGACACAATTCAACTTGTTCATTCACTTACATATTCTACATTTATTTTGTTTTGAGACAGGGTCTCGCTCTGTTGCCCAGGCTGGAGTGTAGTGGTGTGATCTTGGCTCACCACAACCTCTGCTTCCCAGGCTCATGCAATCTTGCCACCTCAGCCTCCTGGGTATCTGCGACCACAGGCGCACACCACCATGCCCAGCTAATTTTTTGTATTTTTGGTAAAGACAAGGTTTTGCCACATTGCCCAGGCTGGTCTTGAACTCCTGAGCTCAAGTGATCCATTCACCTCATTCTTCCAAAATGCTGGGTTTACGGGCATGAGCCACTGTGCCTGGCCAGTTCCACACACTTTTGTTGATAATAATAAGACAGGCCTAGTGTAGCTCCCAAAGTAAAGACTCTAACGTGCTCCATCATTGCTAAATGTACCAATTAATTTATAATTGGTACATCTGAGTTCATAACTCTCAAAGCATCTTAGAGATAGCAATAACTCCAAATTACTTGATTAGCCCTTTGAAGAAAGCTAAGGCTACACACTTCAGAAAAATTTTCAGCCATATTATTATTTTAAAAGTCCTATCATTAGACCAGGAGTGGTGGCTCACACCTGTAATCCCAGCACTTTGAAAGGCCGAGGCAGGTGGATCACTTGAGGTCAGGAGTTTAAGACCAGCCTGGCTAACATGGTGAAACCCTGTCCCTACTAAAAATACAAAAATCAGCAGGGCGTGGTGGTGTGCACCTGTAATCCAGCTACTCGGGAGGCTAAGTCAGGAGAACAGCCTGAACCTGGAAGGCAGAGGTTGCAGTGAGCTGAGATCGTACCACCACACACCAGCCTGGGTGACAGAGCAAGACTCTATCTCAAAAATAAATAAATATAAAAGTCATATCATTAAAACTAACATAGATACAGGGGTTTTTTTTGTTTTTTTTTAATAGAGACCAGATCTTGCTATGTTGCCCAGGCTGGTCTCAAGCTCCTGCACTCAAGCATGGATACAGTTTTTAAAAGGCTTTTATCCTAGTTTGTAGCCGTGAATTGGCCAGCTCACATTTTATTCTTTTACTTAAAAATTTTTTTCTTGGCTGGGCGCGGTGGCTCACGCCTGTAATCCCAGCACTTTGGGAGGCCGAGGCGGGTGGATCACGAGGTCAAGAGATCGAGACCATCCTGGTCAACATGGTGAAACCCCGCCTCTACTAAAACTACAAAAAATTAGCTGGGCATGGTGGCTCATGCCTGTAATCCCAGCTACTGAGGAGGTTGAGGCAGGAGAATTGCCTGAACCCAGGAGGCGGAGGTTGCAGTGAGCTGAGATCGTGCCATTGCACTCCAGCCTGGGTAACAAGAGCAAAACTCCGTCTCAAAAAAAAAAAAATTTTTTTTCTTACTTTTTTTGTGCTTTGTTGTTGTTAATGTTCAATGGAGATTATTTACATTTAGTAAAATGTGTAGATCTTAAATGTATAGTCTGATGGTATCTTAGTTCATTTTCTTTTGCTATACATGAATACCACAGATTGGGTAATTTATAAAGAATAGTGGTTTATAGGCTGGGTTTGGTGGCTCATGCATTTAATCCCAGCACTCTGGGAGGCCGAGGTGGGTGGATCACCTGAGGTCAGGAGTTTGAGACCAGCCTGGCCAACATGATGAAATCCCATCTCTACTGACAATATTAAAAAAATTTAGCTGGGTGTTGTGATGGGCACCTTTAATCCCAGCCACTTAAGAGGCTGAAGCAGGAGAACTGCTTGAACCCAGGAGGTGGAGGTTGCAGTGAGCCGAGATCACACCATTGCACTCCAGCCTGTGCAACAAGTGGGAAACTCTGTCTCAAAAAACAACAAAAAAAAAGAATAGTGGTTTAATTTAGCTCATGGTGCTGGAGGCTGGGAAGTCCAAGAATGGGGTTCAGGAAAAAGATAAAGAAAAACAGAGAGTGATTAACCAACAATTAATAGCTAAGTGTGGGGCCTGTCGCAGTGACTCACACCTGTAATCTCAGCACTTTGGGAGGCCGAGGTGGGTGGATCGCCTAAGGTCAGGAGTTCGAGAACAGCCTGACCAACATGCTGAAACTAAAAAATAAATTTTTGATGTCTACTAAAAAATAAAAAAATTAGCCGGGCATGTGGCAGGTGCCTGTAATCCCAACTACTCAGGAGACTGAGGCAGGAGAATCACTTGAGCTCAGGAGGCGGAGGTTGCAGTGAGCTGAGATCATGCCACTGGACTCCAGACTGGATGACAGAGCAAGACTTCATCTCAAAAATAAATAAATACATAAATAATAAATACAAGCTAAGTGTGAGAGCTACAAACAAGACAGTTCAGTACTGGCTCTCCTCTGTGGACCAGAGGTGATGGGGGTGGATACTGTCACAGAACTGAGCTCATTAGTAACAATGGGGATAAGAATGAAACAATAGAGAGCAGGTGTCAGGGCTTGTGATGGTTAATACTGTCAACTTGATTGAAGGATTCAAAGTATTGATCCTGGGTGTGTCTGTGAGGGTGTTGCCAAAGGAGATTAACATTTGAGTCAGTGGGCTGGGAAAGGCAGATCCACCCTTTTCACATTTTTTAGCAGGCAGAAAAATGTGAGAAGAGAGACTGGCCTGAGGACGGGCACAGTGGCTCATGCCTGTAATCCCAGCACTTTGGGAGGCTGAGGTGGGTGGATCACAAGGTTAGGAGTTCAAGACCAGCCTGACCAACATGGTAAACCCTGTCTCTATTAAAAAAAAAAAAAAAAAAAAAGAGAGAGAGAAACTGACCTAGCCTCCCAGCCTACATCTTTCTCCCATGCCGGAGGCTTCCTGCCCCTGAACATCGGACTCAAAGTTCTTCAGTTTTGGAACTCAGACTGCCTCTTCTTGCTCCTCATCCTGCAGATGGCCTATTGTGGGACCTAGTGATTGTGTGAGTTAATACTCAATAAACTCCTCTTTGTATATGTATATATACATATACATATATATGTGTGTGTATATATATACATATACATATATATGTGTGTGTATATATATACATATACATATATATATATACATATGTGTGTGTGTGTGTGTGTGTGTGTGTGTATATATATATTCCGTTAGTTCTGTCCCTCTAGAGAACACTAATACAGATTTTGGAGCAGGAGTGTTTCTGGAGGAACAGAATATTAAGAAAATTCTTTTGTTGGTTTTTTAGGTTTCTGAAGTTGGCTACCTAATATGATTAGATCCCAAAATACAAGGGACTCCACTTCTAATAATATAGAAAACATTGATAGTCCTTGGTATGAATTGTTTAGACAGCTATGCAAAATAAATATATTCGACAATCCTGATTCATCGCTCATGAGAGGCAAGGAGTTTAGTGACTCTATACAGTCAGTGCTCAACTTACGACCATGATTGGTTCCAACGGACCGGTCGTAACACGATTTGGTTGTAAGTTGAGTAGGCTATATGTACAGTACTGTGAAATGATGTTATAAAAATCTTTAAGTCATATTTTATCATAATTTTCTTTCATTATTGTTATATATCATAATTTTCTTTGTTCATTTTATGCCATTTGTATCATCTCTACACCATTTTGTTTCTTATTTTTACATTCGTCAGGTTTAAGTAAAACACTGCATTACCAGTAGTAAAGGTTGACCTGAATGCTTATTATGAAAGCATTCTTGTCAAATCTCATTTTTAAAAAGCCACCTTAACTTGTGGTAAAGGCGCAGTCTTGTGTAAAACTGGAATATTCACAGATCACTGAACCACGGTGCTCTATGGTTTGAAGTGAAAAACCGGGCCGGGCGCGGTGGCTCAAGCCTGTAATCCCAGCACTTTGGGAGGCCGAGGCGGGTGGATCACGAGGTCGAGAGATCGAGACCATCCTGGTCAACACGGTGAAACCTCGTCTCTACT
>NW_022436956.1:21253787-21273214 GCF_009761245.1 Sapajus apella
TTGTAAATAGAAAAGTAAATCATCACAATTTTATGTGACTTTCCATGGGATACAAATATGTAGCATTCATCATAAAAGATGTCATCTGGATATCTTGTTCAAATATAATTTAAACTTAGTATGTTCTAATATTGTTAAAGACATAGGGATATAAACCACTCACATGTTAGTAAGAAAGGCAAGAAAATGACTAATAATGATATGATATAGCATATATGTTTACTGTCCCGCACTGTCGTACGCCCAGCTGGGCAACGTTAGCGCTGCCAGACGCGGAGCAGTCGTGGCTAGCAATTGTGGTCGTAAAGTCGAATGCTCGTAAGTTGCATAGGTCGTAAGTCGATCAATACCTGTACATAATACCTTTGACCACAAGTGGGGAGCAAAGAAACTTAATGAAGCTGGTTTGTTGCTCCTAAGTTCAGTAGACAACGTGATGAAAGAAAATTATGAACTCAGGGATTTTGTCTCCCAGCTTCAAAAGCAGATACTGAGCCTCAACTCTGCTAAGATTGCCCTGAGTAAGAGTCTTATCTCCTGTAGAGAAACAGCTGAAATTGTGGAAAAACAGACACAAGCTCTTACCATGCAAATGGCTGGCCTGCAACGAAAGGTTGACTTTTATCAGAGTAACTGTGCATTGGGGAAAGGGAAATGGTCAGACATTTCGGGGACTACTGGACACAGGCTTAAGCTGATGTTGATTCCAGGGGACCCAAAAACATCACTGTGGTTCTCCAGTTAAAGTAGGGGCTTATGGAGATCAGGTAATTAATGGAGTGTGAGCTCAGGTCTGAATTACAGTGGGTCCAGTGGTCATTTTCCAAGTGCCAGAATGCATAATTGGCATAGACATACTTAGCAGCTGGCAGAACCCCCACATTGGCTCCCTGACTGGTAGGGTGAGGGCTATTATGGTGGGAAAGGCCAAATGGAAGCCATTAGAGTTGCCTCTACCTAGAAAAACAGTAAATCAAAAACTATATCACATCCCTGGAGGGATTGCGGAGATTAGTGCCACCATCAAGGACTTGAAAGATGCAGTGATCCCCCATTCAACACTCCCATTTGGACTGTGCAGAAGACAGATGGATCTTGGAGAATGACAGTGGATTATCCTAAGCTTACCCAAGTGGTAATTCCAATTGCAGCTGCTATACCGGATGTGGTTTCACTGCTTGAGCGAATTAACACATCTCCTAAGGCCAGGTATGGTGGCTAACTCCTGGAATCCCAGTACTTTGGGAGGCTGAGGTGGGCGGATCACCTGAGATCGGGAGTTCGAGACACATCTCTTCATACCTGGTGTGCAGCCATTGACTTGGCAAATGGCTTTTTCTCCATTTTTGTTCATAAGGCCCACCAGAAACAATTTACCTTCAGCTGGCAAGGCCAGCAGTACCTTTACTGTCCTATCTCAGTAGTGGTATATCAACTCTCTGGCTTTGTGTTATAACCTTATTCAGAAAGAACTTGATTGCTTTTTGCTTCCTTGAGATATCACACTGGTCCAATACATTGATGACATTATGCTGATCGGATCCAGTGAGCAAGAAGCAGCAAACACACCGGACTTATTGGTGAGACATTTGTGTGCCAGAGGATGGAAAATAAATCCAACTAAAATTCAGGAAACTTCTACCTCGGTAAAATTTCTAGGTGTCCAGTGGTGTGGGGCCTATTGAGATATTCCTTCTAAGGTGAAGGATAAGTTGCTGCATTTGGCCCGTCCTACCACCAAGAAAGAGAAACAACACCTAGTGGGCCTATTTGGATTTTGCAGGCAACACATTCCTCATTTGGGTGTGTTACTCTGGCCCATTTGCTGAGTGACCCAAAAGGCTGCCAGTTTTGAGTGGGGTCCAGAACAGCAGAAGGCTCTGCAGCAGGTCCAGGCTGCTGTGCAAGCTGCTCTGCCACTTGGACCACATGACCCAGCAGATCCAATGGTGCTTGAGTTGTCAGTACAGATAGGGATGCTGTGTGGAGCCTTTGGCAGGCCCCCACAGATGAATCACAGCGGAGGCCTCTAGGATTTTGAAGCAAGGTCCTGCCATCTTCTGCAGATACCTACTCTCCTTTGAGAGAGAGCTTGTGGCCTGTTACTGGGCTTTGGTGGAAACTTAATGTTTGACTATGGGCCATCAACTCACCATGTGACTTGAGCTGCCTATCATGAACTGAATGCTTTCTGACCCATCTAGCCATAGAGTGGGTTGCACAAAGCAGCATTGCATCATCAAATGGAAGTGGTATATACATGAATGGGCTTGAGCAGGTCCTGAAGGAACAAGTAAGTTACATGAAGAAGTGGCTCAAATGCCCATGGTCTCACTCCTGCCACCCCATCTTCTGTCCTCCAGCCTGCACCAATAGCTTCATGGGAAGTTCCCTATGATCAGTTGACAGAGGAAGAGAAGACTCGGGCTGGTTCACAGATGGTTCTGCACAACATGCAGGCACCACCCAAAAGTGGACAGCTGCAGCACTACAGCCCCTTCCTAGGATGTCCCTGAAGGACAGCAGTGAAGGAAAATCTTCCCAGCAGGCAGAACTTTGAGCAGTGCACCTGGTTGTGCACTTTGCATGGAAGGAGAAATGGCCAGATATGCAAGTATATACTGATGCACAGGCTGCCCCCAATGGTTTGGCTGCATGGTCAGGGACTTGGAAGAACCACGATTGGAAAATTGGTGACAAATTAATTTGGGAAAGAGTTATGCAGATGGACCTCTCTGAGCAGTCAAAAACTGTGAAGATATTTGTTTCCCATGTGAGTGCTCACCAACAGGTGACCTCAGCAGAGGAAGATTTTAATAATCAAGTAGATAGGATGACCTGTTCTGTGGACACCACTCAGCCTTTTCCCCCAGCCACCCCTGTCATGGCCCAATGGACCCATGAACAATGTGGCCATGGTGGCAGGCATGGAGGTTATGCATGGGCTCTGTAGCATGGACTTCCACTCACCAAGGCTGACCTGGCTGTGGCCACTGCTGAGTGCCCAATTTGCCAGCAGCAGAAACCAACACTGAGCTCTCAGTATGGCACCATTCCTCAGGGTGATCAGCCAGCTACCTGGTGACAGGCTGATTGTTTTGGACCTCTTTCATTATGGAAAGGGCAGAGGTTTATCCTCACTGGAATAGACACTCCAGATATGAATTTGCCTATCCTGCATGCAGTGCTTCTGCCAAGACTACCATCCATGCACTCATGGAATGCCTTATCCACCATCAAGGTATTCTGCACAGCATTGCCTCTGATCAAGGCACTCACTTTACAGCTAAAGAAGTGTGGCAGTGGGCAGAGTTCACTGGTCTTACCATGCTCCCCATCATCCTGAAGCAGCTGGACTGATAGAAGAGTGGAATGGCCTTTTGAAGTCACAATTACAACACCAACTAGCTGACAATATGTTGCAGGTCTGGGGCAAAGTTCTCCAGAAGGCTGTGTATGCTCTGAGGCAGCATCCAATATATGGTACTGTTTCTCCCGTAGTCAGGATTCACAGGTCCAGGAATCATGGGGTGGAAGTGGAAATGGCACCACTCACCGTCACCCCTAGTGATCCACTAGCAAAAATTTTGCTTCTTGTTCCCACGACATTATGTTCTGCTGGCCTAGAGGTCTCAGTTCCAGAGGAAGGAACGCTGCCACCAGGAGACACAACAATTCCATTAAACTGGAAGTTAAGATTGCCACTGGGACACTTTGGGCTCCTCCAATCTTTAAGTCAACAGGCTAAAAAGGGAGTTACAGTGTTGGCTGGGGTGACTGACTCAAACTATCAAGATATCAGTCTACAATACAGGTAGGTACTCCACAATAGAGGTAAGGAAGAGTATGCATGGAATACAGGAGATCCATTAGGGCATCTCTTAGTATTACCATGCCCTGCGATTAAGGTCAATGGGAAACTACAACAGCCCAATCCAGGCAGCACTACAAGTGACCCACACCCTTCAGGAATGAAGGTTTGGGTCACTCCACCAGGAAAAAACCATGACCTGCTGAGGTGCTTGCTGAAGGCAAAGGGAATACAAAATGGGTAGTAAAAGGAGGTAGTCATCCCAGTCTGACTAACATGATGAAAACTCGTCTCTGCTAAAAAACTGCAAAAAGTAGCTGGGTGTAGTGGTGCACACCTGTAGTCCCAGCTACTCAGGAGGCTGAGGCAGGAGAATCACTTGAAACCAGGAGGCGGAGGTTGCAGTGAGTCAAGATCACGTCAACTGCACTCCAGTATGAGCCACAGAATGAAACTCCATCTGGGGTGAGGTAGGGAAAGGCTTTTGGGAATACAACGTGAAGATTCTCTAGGACCATTGCTTAAGTTTAAGATGAAACTGCTTTATTTTTGTAAACTCAAACCACAAGAAAAATAAAAAGTAAAAAAGAGAAAAAGAAACTGCTTTATTATTCAAATCTGGAAATCTGAGAAAGGAGTTACTGATAAGCACACTGGGGAAATAGGGGTTAAACAGATTGCCCCAGGCAAACTGGAAACCAGCGGTTACTGTAATTGTAACTAGACTTCCGACTGAGTGCTGTTAAAAGGAAAACTTTAGACAAATTTAGCAGCCTTTAATGGAGCAAAGAACAATTCGAGAACTGGACAGTCCCCTGAACCAGAATAAGTTCAGAGTGACTCCAGGGCTGCTACCTGATCATATAATATTTATTTATTTATTTATTCACTTTTTCTGAGACGGAATCTTCCTCTGCTACCAGGTTGGAGTGCAGTGGCACGGTCTCAGCTCACTGCAACCTCCACCTCCTGGGTTCAAGCAATTCTGCCTCAGCCTCCTGAGTAGCTGGGATTACAGGCATACACCTCCATGCTGTCTTGAATTCTTGACCTTCTGATCCACCGGCCTAGGCCTCCCAAAGTGCTGGAATTACAGTTGTGAGCCACCACGCCCAGCCTCAGATAACATTTATAAACAAAAAAAAGGGGCCAAAAGGGGCTGGGAGTGGTGGCTCATACCTTTAATCACAGCACTTTGGGAGGCTGAGGTGGGTGGATCATGAGGTCAAGAGATGACACCATCCTGGCCAACATGGTGAAAGCCTGTCTCTACTAAAAATACAAAAAAATTAGCTGGGTGTGGTGGTGCACACCTGCAGTCCCAGCTACTCGGAAGGCTGAGGCAGGAGAATCCCTTGAACCTGGGAGGCAGAGGTTGCAGTGAGCTGAGATCGAGCCACTGTACTTCAGCCTGGCTACAGAGGGAGACTCTGTCTCAAAACAAAACAAAACAAAACACAAAAAAAGGAAAATGACCTACAGAAAACAGGAGTAAGGCTGGGTGTGGAGGCTCACGCCTGTAATCCCAGCAATTTGGGAGGTCGAGGCAGGCGGGAGTTCAAGATCAGCCTGGCCAACATGATGAAATCCCGTGCCTACTAAAAATACAAAAATTAGCCACGTGTGGTGGGGCACGCCTGTAATCCCAGCTACTTGGGAGACTGAGCAGGAGAATCACTTGAACCCAGCAGGCAAAGGCTGCAGTGAACCGAGGTTGTGCCACTGCGCTTCAGCCTGGGCAACAGAGTGAGACTCTGTCTCAAATGAAAGAAAAGAAAAGAGGAATGAGGGAAGTAAGCTACAGAATTAGCTGAATGGGTTGCGGCTTGGCATTTGCCTTATTTGAACATGATTTGAACAGTTGGCTGCCTGTGATACTGAAACTGTCTGATTGGTACAAGAGTAGGTAACACAGGCTTAGTGCGGTGGCTCATGCCTGTAATTCCAGCACTTTGGGAGGCCGAGGCGGGTGGATCAACTGAGGTAAGGAGTTTGAGACCAGCCTGGCCAACACGGTGAAACTTTGTCTCTACTAAAAATACAAAAATTAGCCAGGCCTGGTGGTAGGCGCCTGTAATCCCAGCTACTCAGGAGGCTGAAGCAGGAGAATCGCATGAACCCGGGAGGCAGAGGTTGCAGTGAGCTGAGATCACACCACTGCACTCCAGCCTGGGCAACAGAGTGAGACTGACTCGAAAAAAAAAAAAAAAAGAATAGGTAACAGCCTGTTTACATATCCAGTTAGTTATGGTCTACTATGTATGGAGAAACCTTCAGGCTGGACTTCAAGTATGTAAGGAGGCAGCTTTAAGCTAGCCTCAGCAGTGCTAAAACTCCCATTTTTGCCCTCAGCTTTTCCTATCTTTGTCAACTCAGCTCCAGTGGCACCCCCTGGAGTCTTGCTCTGTTGCCCAGGCTGGAGTGCAATGGTACAATCTTGGTTCACTGAAACCCCAGCTTCCCGGGTTCAAGCAATTTTCCTGCCTCAGCCTCAAGAGTAGCTGGAATAGGTACCCACCACCGCACCCAGCTAATTTTTGTATTTTTAATAGTTGCAAGGTTTCACCATGTTGGCCAGACTAGTCTCGAACTCCTGACCTCAGGTGATCCACCCACCTCAGCCTCCCAAGGTGCTGGGTGGGATTACAGGTGTGAGTCACCATGCCACCCGGCCAGAGGAGTCTTTGGAGGCAGTTTTCTCTCTAATTATTCATCTTTCCCAATTAGGGTTTCTCTAAATTAGAATCTTCTTACCTTTAACCTTGGGCTACAGAAAGAGCTTAAATCCTGGGATTAAAATGCTGTTTTAGAAAGACTTTGAGCAAATTATTTAATCTGTCTGTGGCGGTCTCCTCACTTGTAAAGCAGGTACTACTATAATACTAACAGCACCTCCAGGCACAGCAGCTCATGCCCGTAATCCCAGCACTTTGGAAGGCCGAGACAGGAGGATCATGAGGTCAGGAGTTCGAGACCAGCCTGGCCAACATAGTGAAATCCTGTCTCTACTAAAAATACAAAAAATTAGCTGGGTGTGGTAGCTTACATCTGTAAACTACTCGGGAGGCTGAGGCAGGAGAATCACGTGAACCCGGGAGGTGGAGGTTGCAGTGAGCTGAGATCTTGCCATTGCACTCCAGCCTGGGCAACAACATAAGACTCCGTCTCAAAAAAGTAAAAAATAAAAAAATACTAACAGCACTTACTTTATAGGGTATTGTGAGAATAAAATCAGTTCCTATGTGCAAAGTACTCAGAGAACTACCTGACCTAAGTGCTCAATAATATTAGCTATTACTTCCTCTAAAAATATTCTATTTTATTTTATTTACTATTTTTTTTCGAGATGGAGTCTCGCACTGTCCCCCAGGCTGGAGTGCAATGGTGCAATCGCGGTTCGCTGCAACCTCTGCCTTCCGGGTTCATGCAATTCTCCTGCCTCAGCCTCCTGAGTAGCTGGGATTACAGGCACACATCAGCACACCCAATTTTTTGTATTTTTAGTAGAGACGGGGTTTCACTATGTTGGCCAGACTGGTCTCGAACCCCTGAGCTCGTGATCCATCTGCTTCGGCCTCCCAAAGTGCTGGGATTACAGGCATGAGCCACCATGCCTAGCCCCTATTTTATTTGCTTTTATAGATGGGGTCTGTCTCTGTCATCCAGGCTGGAGTGCAGTGGCACGATTTTGGCTCACCGCAGCCTTGAACTCCTGTTCGTGATCCTGAACCTCAGCCTCCCAACTAAAAATAGTTCTCTTTTCTTCCAGAGCCAAGTACCAGATCAATAACATTATTATTTTCTTTTTTAGAGACAGGGTCTCACCCTGCCACCCAGGCTGGAGTACAGTGGCATAATCATAGCTCACTGCCACCTCGATTTCCTGGGCTCAAGTGATCCTTATGCCTCAGCCTCTGAAGTAGCTGGGACTATAGGCGTGTACCACCCATGCCCAGCTGATTTTTGTAAGTTTTGTAGAGATGACATCTTGCTATGTTGCCTGGACTGTTCTGAAACTCCTAACCTCAAGTGATCCTCCCACCTCAGCCCCACAAGGTGCTAGAATTACAAATGTCAGCCACAGAGAGTTCATATTCTGAATACCAAAGCCAAATAGAGTCCACATGGGTTTTAATTGCTTGGGTCGACTTATATGCAGATCAAAATACACACATAGATCAAAAACACTGTATTCAGGCTGGATGCTGTGGCTCACACTTGTTATCCCAACACTTTGGGAGGCCAAGGTGGGAGGATCACTTGAGCTTAGGAATTTGAGGCTACAGGGAGCTATGATCGTGCCATTGTACTCCAGCCTGGGCAACAGAGAGAGACCCTGTCTCTAAAACAAAAAAACTAACTAACTAACTGACTAACTAACAACAGTCTTCCAAGGGTTGCGAAACCAGAGTATGGAGAAGGCTGACTTTTCCTAGAAGTAGATCCTGCAGGGTCAACTTTGCAATTTGAGTATGTGCAGACTCCATTATAGTAGAGTCGAGGGGAGAGGGATCCTGGAACCAATTCCCCGTGTATACTCCTTAACTCTGCTCTTTTTTTTTTTTTTGAGAGAGAGAGTTTTTGCTCTTGTTGCCCACGCTGGAGTGCAATGGTGTGATCTCGGCTCACTGCAACCTCCACCTCCTGGATTCAAGCGATTCTCCTGCCTCAGCCTCCAGAGTAGCTGGGATTACAGGTCTGTGCCAGCTCCCTCACATCATTTTTTTGTACTTTTAGTAGAGATGGGGTTTCTCCATGTTGGTCAGGCTGGTCTTGATCTCCTGACCTCAGGTGATCCACCTGCTTTGGTCTCCCGAAGTGCTGGAATTACAGACATGAGCCACCACGCCCAGCCTCGTTCACTCTACTTCTAAAATGAGCTCATTAACTTTACTGAAAACGATTTCAATTCTCACACACTACCTTGCCTACATTATATATTTGAGGAAGGATGGGAATCCATTTATTTTTCAACTAACCATAGATCCTTTTCTGAAACATTTTCTTAATACCTGTAATTTAACCTTATATGATGGAACTCGTTAATCTAGGGGTTATTACTGAAATACCCATATTTTATCCTCCAGAGGCCATTTTCCTAGCTTCTGAGGAGCTGGCCCTTAAGGACATTTCTGAATAGATCATTCCTGGAAAGGCATCCACAGCATAAAGACCAGTCATACCTGTCAATCAGCCATAGCTTGCGGCTTTCAAATCCAGTTGCCCAAAAGCCACTGGCAAAAAGCATTTACAGAGTGATGCAGAGAAATATAAGCACACGTTTCTTTATTTCTTCTTTTCTCTATTATTTTATTAACACGTTCCTTTCATTGTCACTTAGTTCCTCAATCCACACAATAATTCAATTATTCAAATAGCATAATTTTATTATAACATAAACTATATTTTGGGTTCGCAGTAAATCAGAAGAGAAATCCATTGACTCAGAAAATAACTTAGCATTGGTACAAAAGGTTTTCCAAGAAAAAGAAAAAAAAATTCAATTTCCTCTCTGGAAAAATACTCTGCAAATTATTCCCTGTTTAAACATACCAATTGTTTATTATTGCTTCTTACCAATATTATTTTCTCCCCTGGATACTTTTGAAATAATTATTGACTAATGATATAATTATTCTGGAGCCTTCATGTATAAGCCCTTAAGAGGAAAGAGATGGGATTTTCTGTGGTGACAGCACATGTTCCATGATACCCACTTTTGATATTTGATCACTGTGAGACTTGCCAACTGATGGCCAACCACTGATGTAGACCTGTTCATCAAATGCTGGGGTAGGGCAGGGTGTCCCTAGCTGATTACCATGTCTAGCACCAAGTGGAAGTTAAAGGAGGTTAACAGAATTTATCACATCTAGCCCCAAATTGATTATATTTATTAGATCTGGAGCCCTGTTTAGAACCATTCAGCAGAAAGAGATTTAATCAAAACTCAGGGCCTATGTTTACCAAAGACCTGTACACATCTCTTTCAGAGATAAGGGTGTAGGAGGTCTGGTGTTTTTTTTTTTTAAGGCAGGGTCTCACTACATCACCCAGCTGGAGTGCAGTGGTGCGATCTTGGCTCACTGCAGCCTTAATCTTCTGGGCTCAGGTGATTCTCCCCTGCCCCCTTCAGCCTCCCAAGTAGCTGGGACTATAGGCATGAGCCACCACACCTGGCTAATTTTTTGATATGGTTTGATGGTGCCTTTACCCAACCTCACTCATTTAATGACTTTGATGAACATGCTGATAGTGGGTCGGGTGTGGTGGCTCACCCCTGTAATCCCAGCACTTGGGACACCAAGGCAGGCGGGTCAAGTGAGGTCAGGAGTTCGAGACCACCCTGGCCAACATAGTGAAACCCCGTTTTTACTAAAAATACAAAAAATTACCCAGGTGTGGTGGCACACCTGTAATCCCAACTACTTGGGAGGCTTAGGCAGGACAATTGCTTAAACCCAGTAGGCGGAGGTTGCAGTGAGCTGAGATCGCACCATTGCACTCCAGTTTGGACAACAAGAGTGAAACTCCATCTCAAAAAAAAAAAAAGAAAAGAAAAAAAGAAAATGCTGATAGTGATATGAACAATAAGGTCTAGGCTGAGGTGGTCTTAGATACAGATGAGGAACTTGTTGGAAACTGGAGCAAAGGTGACTCATCGTGTTTTAGCAAAGAGATTGGTGGCATTTTGCCCCTGCCCTAGAGATCTGTGGAACTTTGAACTTAAGAGAGATGATTTAGGGTATCTGGCAGAAAAAATTCCTAAGCAACAAAGCATTCAAAAGGTGATTTCGGTGCTGTTAAAAGCATTCCGTTTTAAAAGGGAAACAACATAAATTTTGGAAAATTTGCAGCCTGACAACGTGACAGAAAAGAAAAATCTGGCCAGGCACGGTGGTTCACACCAGTAATCCCAGCACTTTGGGAGGCTGAGGTGGGTGGATCACCAGGTCAGGAGTTCAAAACCACCCTGGCCAACATGGTGAAACCCCCTCTCTACTAAAAATACAAAAATTAGCCAGGTGTGGTGATGGGTGCCTCTAATCCCAGCTACTCAGGGGGCTGAGGCAGGAGAATTGCTTGAAGCCAGGAAGCAGAGGTTGCAGTGAGCTGAGATCCTGCCATTGCACTCCAGCCTAGGTGCCAGGGCAAGACTCTGTCTTGCAAAAAAAAAGAAAGAAAGAAAATAAAAACCCATTTTCTGGGGAGAAATTTAAGCCAGCTGCAGAAATTTGCATAAGTAGCAAGGAGCCTAATGTTAATCCCCAAGACCATGAGGAAAATGTCTCCTGGCCATGTCAGAGACCTTCACAGCAGCCCTTCCCATCACAAGCCTGGAGGCGCAGGAGGAAAAAGTGGCTTAATGGGTCGGGCCCAGGGCCCCCAGGCAGTGTGCAGCCTAAAGACTTGGTGCCCAGTGTCCCAGATGCTCCAGCCATGACTGAAAGGGGCCAACGTACAGCTCCAGCTGTGGTTTCAGAAGATGGAAGCCCCAAGCCTTGGCAGCTTCCACGTGGTGTTGAGCCTGTGTGTGCACAGGAGTCGAGAATTTAGGTTTGGGAACCTCCACCTAGATTTCAGAAGATGTATGGAAACACCAGGATGCCCAGGTAAAAGTTTGCTGCAGAGGCAGGGCCCTCATGCAGAACCTCTGCTAGGGCAATGAGGAAGGGAAATGTGGGGTCGGAACCCCCACACAGAGTCCCTGCTGGGGCACTGCCTAGTGGAGCTGTGATAAGAGGGCCACCATTGTCCAGAGCCCAGAATGGTACATCCATTGACGGCTTGCACTGTGCACCTGGAAAGGCCGCAGACACTCAATGCCAGCCCGTGAAAGCAGCTGGGAAGGAGCTTGTACTCTGCAAAGCCACAAGGGCGGAGCTGCCCAAGACCGTGGGAACCTATATCTTCCATCAGTGTGACCTGGATGTGTGATGTGGAGTCAAAGGAGATCATTTTGGAGCTTTAAAATTTGACTGCCCCGCTGGATTTTGGACTTGCATGGGCCCTGTAACCTGTTTTGGCCAATTTCTCCCATTTGGAACTGCTGTGTTTACCCAATACCTGTACTCCCATTGTAACTAGGAAGTAACTAGTTTGTTTTGGATTTTACAGGCTCATAGACAGAAAGGACTTGCCTTGTCTCAGATGAGACTTTGGACTGTGGACTTTTGGGTTAATGCTGAAATGAATTAAGACTTCACAGTGCTGTTGGGAAGGCATGATTGGTTTTGAAATGTGAGGACGTGAGATTTTGAGGGGCCAGGGGTGAAATGATATGGTTTGGCTGTGCCCTCACCCAAATCTGAACTTGAATTTTATCTCCCAGAATTCCCACATGTTGTGGGAGGAACCCACGGGGAGGTAATTGAATCATGGGAGCCCGTCTTTCCTGTGCTATTCTCGTGATACTGAATAAGTGTCACAGGATCCGATGGGTTTATCAGAGGTTTCCACTTTTGCTTCTTCCTCATTTTCTCTTGCTGCTGCCATGTAAGAAGTGCCTTTCACCTCCTGCCATGATTCTGAGGCCTCCCTAGCCATGTGGATATGTGAGTCCATTTAAACCTCTACAGGCATGGTGACTCACACCTGTAATCCCAGCATTTTGGGAGGCTGAGGTGGGCAGATCAACTGGGAATTCGAGATCAGCCTGACCAACATGGAGAAACCCCATCTCTACTAAAAATACAAAATCAGCTGGGCATGGTGGTGCATGCCTGTAATTCCAGTTCTTGGGAGGCTGAGGCAGGAGAATTGCTTGAACCCGGGAGGCACAGAGTCAAATCTTGCAGTGAGCCAAGATTTCGCCATTGCACTCCAGCCTGAGCAACAAGAGCGAAACTCCATCTCAAAAAAAAAACCTTTCTTCTGTAAATTGCCCAGTCTTGGGTATGTCTTTATCAGCAGTGTGAAAACGGACTAATACATTTTTTTTTGTATTTGTTGTAGAGATGGGGTTTTGTCACGTTGCTCAGGCTAATATCCAACTCCTGAGCTCATGTGATCTGCCTACCTTGGCCTCCTAAAGTGCTGGGATTATAGGCAGGAACCACTGTGACTGGCCTAGGTCTGTTGGTCTTTTAAGACCTTTTTAATGAATAAGGGTGATATGGTTTGACTCTGGGTCCCCACCCCAATCTCCTGTTGAATTGTAATCCCACTTGCCAAGGGAGGGACCTGGTGGGACATGATTGGATTATGGGGTAGATTTCCCCATGCATTTCTCGTGATAGTGAGTTCTTATGAGATCTGTTTTTATGTGTGTATATGTGCATGTGTATGTGGGGCACTTCTTTTGTTTCCTCCTACTCTGCCATGGTAAGACATGCTGGCTTCTCATTTGCCTTCCACCATGATTGTAAGTTTCCTGAGGCCTCCCAGTCTTGCTTCCTGTTATGCCTGTGAAACTGATGAGTCAAACTGCCTTTCTTCATAATTTTCCCAGGCTCGGGTAGTTCTTTTTTTTTTGAGACAGAGTCTTGCTCTGTCTCCCAGGCTGGAGTGCTGTGGTGCTAGCTTGGCTCACTGCAACCTCCGCCTCCTGGGTTTAAACGACTCTCCTACCTCAGCCTCCTGAGTAGCTGGGACTACAGGCGCATGCCACCACACCTGGAAAATTTTTAAAAAATATTTTTAGTAGAGATGGGGTTTCACTACGTTGGCCAGGCTGGTCTTGAACTCCTGACCTCAGCTGATTCACCTGCCTTGGCCTCCCAAAGTGCTGGGATTACAGGCGTGAGCCACTGTACCCGGCCTCAGGTAGTTCTTTATAGCAGTGTGAGAACAGGCTAATACCAAGGGTTATAGGTTTTGACACCACTTACACACTATTAACATGCAATTTCCTAAAATGAACATGTAAAGACAAACAAGGGTTGCTCCAGAGACATGGTAAATAAAGCATTCTAACAGGGTAGAAATAGGGAATACTGCAAATAAGCTAGACTCAGAAACCAATGTGGGCAGGGCATGGTGTCTTATGTATGTAATCCTCACATTTTTGGAGGCCAAGACGGGAGGATTACTTGAGCCCAGAAGTTTGAGACCAGCCTACACAACATAGTGAGATCCCATCTCCGCAAAAAAGACACAAAAATTAATTGGGCATAGCACATGCCTGTAATCCCTGCTGTTCCAGAGGCTGAGGCAGGAGGACCACTTGAGCCCAGGAATTCAAGGCTGCAGTGAGCTGTGGCCTTACCACTGTATTTCAGTCTGGGTGACAGAGCAAGACCCTGTCTCAAAAAAAAAAAAAAAAAAAAAAAAAAAAAGACATCAACCTGTTCTGCAGTGACACCCAGGCTGAGGCCATGAACACAGTTACTCATGAGGGAAAGAAAAATGGAAGAGCCACAAACATAAAACGTCCTACGACCCTCAAACACAAACAGCGTCAGCCTGTTGAACGTGGAAGATTCCGAGGTGGTATCACTGCAACCAATGCTAATCTCCCAGTTAATCTGCCAGGGGAAGGAGATCCCTGTATCTCCAGGTGGTTGAAGTAGCAGCAGTCCTAGTCCAGGCCCCAGAGACTAATCTGACCTCTCATGGGAGCTGCATCTGACCTGTACCTGTTTCCTTATGTCACAAACTGCCTGCATGCAGACTGCGAGGGGAGCCTGCAGGTGAAACATCATAATTCCAGGGACAACAATGCCAGGAGTACAGGAAAGGCCACCGTCCATGCAAAATTCACACTTAAAGTGTAGCTTGAGAGTCAGATCAGACCAGGGCAAGGGTATAAAGTGCTACGCTTAAAAGAGGCTTGTCCATACTCAGCCTCCACACAGATATGGGACACCCAGCAGGCTGTCAAGTGGGTTTACCATCATGATACATTTGTATCTTAAATGTGAAACATGGTTTAGTAATCACAATTCCCACCCAGTTGTTGAAAACACTATTCAAGGTTGGGTGTGGTGGCTCACGCCTGTAATCCCAGTACTTTGGGAGGCCAAGGTGGGTGAATCACGAGGTCAGGAGTTCGAGACCAGCCTGGCCAACATGGTGAACCCCCATCTCTACTAAATATACAAAAATTAGCCGGGTGTGGTGGCAGATGCCTGTAATCCCAGCTACGTGGGAGGCAGTGGAAGGAGAATTGCTTGAACCCAGGAGGCAGAGGTAGCAGTGAGCTGGGATCATGCCACTGCATTCCAACCTGGGTGATACAGCAAGACTCTGTCTCAAAAAAGAAGAAGAAGAAAAAAAGAAAATACTATTCAAGCCTGGCGCAGTGGCTCACGCCTATAAACCCAGCACTTTGAGAGGCAGAGGCGGGCGGATCACCTGAGGTCAGGAATACAAGACCAGCTTGGGCAACATGGTGAAACCCTGGATGTGGTAGAGCCTGCCTGTAATCCCAGCTGTAATCCCAGCTACTCGAGAAAATCGCTTGAACTCAGGAGGCGGAGGTTGCAGGGAGCCAAGATTGTGCGACTGCACTCCAGCCTGGGCCACAGAGTAAGACTCCGTTTAAAAAAAAACAAAAAATTCAACAGGAGCACCTGGGCTTTTAACATGAAATCGTAAATATCTGGCTCAAACATCACAAAATAACATACAATTTTATTTGCACTTCGGAAAATTGGAAATGGAAAAACTCAGCAATTTTTCTTATCATGCCCAGGTTAAGAGCATCAAGGTTAAGGGCACCACGTGGGCACCCATGAATGGACGTTCTGGTTTGTTCATTAGCTTGAGACGAACGACTGCATTCATCCTCCACCTCTTCTTTTCTTCTTTTTTTTTTTTAGAGACGGGGTTTCGCCGAGTTAACCCGGATGGTCTCGATCTCCTGACCTCGTGATCCGCTCGCCTCGGCCTCCCAAAGTGCTGGGATTACAGGTGCGAGCCACAGCGCCCAGCCCCACCTCTCTTTTTCTTACTTAAAGACGGTGAACACTTCTTCGTGTCACTGGAGTTGGAAACGGCTACAACGTCTGGTGGCAAAGCCTTTATTCCACGGTCCCTCGGCAGTTTCCCACGGTGGGGAGCAGCTTTAACTCGCCCATGGGGAGGCTGGAGCCAAGGTCAGTCCTAGAAACGAGGAGATTTTGAGGGCAGACAGCGTAGAAGACTCAGGAACGCGGCTCCCAGGATTGGATTCGCACACTCAGTTCCCCCGCACTGGCCCGCAACGTCACCGGGCGGTGAAGCTGACCAAGAGCGGCAGGCGGGGTCGGGGTCACGTGACGGGCGCCGGGCCAGGCTGGCGTGCGCGGGAGCACGCAGAGCAGTTCGGCCCTGGGCCGCGCGCCTTGCGTGCGCGCGCATGCCGGGGGCGGAGCGTGTGGGCCGGGCCCCCGGCGCGCGCTGCGGGCGGGGGCGGGACGGAGCGGGGTGGAAGGGGTGGGCGGGGCGTAGTCCTGCGAGGCTGGGCCGGCGGCGTCGGCGGCGGGAGACGGGTGACCCGCGGCGGGGCGCCTCGGCCATGACTGCGGAGCTGCAGCAGGACGACGCGGCCGGCGCGGCCGACGGCCACGGCTCGGTGGGCTCCGCGGCGGGGAGCGGGGGCTGGGGGCGGGCTCCGGGCCCTGAAGGGAGCTTGCGGGGCCCGTGGGGCTGCGGGCTGCGGGCTGCGGAGGGCGTCCGGCCGGGCGGGACGGAGGGGTGCGCCCGCGAGCGTGGGTGAGAAGGCCGAGGGCTCTGTGGGGCTCGGGCCGCGGAGACTGAGGACTGCATCTTCGCGTCCGTGGGCGAGCCGAAGTTGGAGGGGGATTTCCACATTTGGGGAAAGCGAGGGTATAAAGGGCTGGACGTGGGGTTCGCCGCCGCAGGGATCAGTAAGGTGAGCGCTCCTGGGCCCGGACTCGGGTGAGAAACTTCCGAAAGCGGCAGCGTTGGTTGGTTTTGTTTTGTTTTGACTTTTAAATGATTTTTATGGCGGCGTTTTTAAAAGGTTAAAGCAGACGGAAGTTACCTCACTTAAAGTTAGGGATTAACAGGGTCTTCTGTAAGACCAGGGGTCCCAGTTACCACCACTTCCCTCCCTCCCCACCGGCTTTAAAAACAAAACAAAACAGCGCAGCCTCCCCAATTATTGCATTCATCACTCTAGATTTTTAAGGGGAGGAGGAGCAGCGTGATGAATAGAAAGTCTACTGATAAGGCTCTCTTGTTCCCAAAGTCTAAGAAGATTGAAATCAATACAAGGACTTGAGCTAAGATGGTGAGAGTGAAAGAGCCCTGGTTTGGGAGAAAAGCTAATGTCTGTCTGTATGAAGAAACTTGGGAAGAGGGCACTTTGAGCATGTCTTCTAGTGTTACTCCGGAATGTTATAACTTTCCACCACCTCCTCACCCCTCAAGTACTGCACTTTTTCAAGACAGAATGGGAATTCTGTGTCAGTTATTCAAATACAAGTTCAGAAATGAGAAACTTTGTCTTACAAAGCTGGCAGATAGATACCTTCAGGTGAGAATCCTTTTATACCTTTTTACTCTTTTGCCTGGAAGGTCAGTGGTATTTAGTACAAACTGACTTTTTGTTTGTTTGTTTAAATTTTTTTATTTTTATTTTTAAGTGATGGGGTCTCGCTATGTTGCCCAGACTGGAGTGCAGTGGCTGTTCACAGGCGCGATCCCACTATTGACCAGCACCGGAGTTTTGACCTGCTCCGTTTCCGACCTGGGCTAGTTCACCCCTCCTTAGGCAACCTGGTGGTCCCCTGCTTCCGGAAGGTCACCATATTGATGACAAACTTGGTGTGGACACCCGATCGCATAGCGAACTACAGCCCAGAATTCTGGGGCTCAAGCGATCCTCCCACCTCAGCCTCCCGAGTAGCTGAGACTAGAGGCATGCGCCACCGCGCCTGGCAGTTTTTTTGTTTTGTTTTTCTTTTTTTCTTTCTTTCTTTCTTTTTTTTTTTTTTGAGACAGAGTTTCCCTCTGTTGTCCCAGGCTGGAGTGCATTGGCGCGATCTCTGCTTACTGCAACCTCTGTTGCCAGGGTTCAAGCGATTCTCCCGCCTCAGTCTCCGGCGTAGCCAGGACTCCAGGTGTGAGCCACTGCGCCCAGCTAATTTTTTTTCGTTTAATTTAATTTGCTTTTTTAAGAGATGACATCTTCTTTGTTGCCCAGGCTTGGAGTGCAGTGGCTATTCACAGGTGCGATCCCACTACTGATCAGCACGGGAGTTTTCACCTGCTCCGTTTCCAACCTGGTCAGGTTCACCCCAACTTAGGCAACCTGGTGGTCCCCGCTCCCTAAAGGCCACCATATGGATGCCTAATTTAGTGCGGACACCGGATCGTCGTAGGGCACTGTAGTCCAGAACTCCTGGGCTCAAGCGATCCTCTCACCTCAGCCTGCTGAGTAGCTGGGACTACAGGCATGTGCCACCGCTCCCGGCTGTTTTTAGTTTTTTTCTCTTTTTTTGAGACAGAGTTTCCCTCTTTTCCCAGGCTGGAGTGCAATGGCGGAATCTCGGCTCACTGCAACCTCCGCCTCCTGGGTTCAAGCGATTCTCCCGCCTCAGCCTCCGGAGTAGCTGGGACTACAGGTGTTCGCCACCGCGCCCAGCTAATTTTTTTTCCTTTAATTTTTTTTTTTTGCGATGGAGTTTCGCTCTTGTTGCCCAGGCTGGAGTGCAATGGCGCGACCTCGGCTCACCGCAACCTCCGCCTCCTGGGTTCAAGCAATTCTCCTGCCTCAGCCTCCTGAGTAGCGGGGACTATAGGCATGTGCCACCATGCCCAGCTAATTTTTTTTTTTGATTTTTTTTTTGTATTTTTAGTAGAGACGGGGTTTCCCCATGTTGACCAGGATGGTCTCCATCTCTTGACCTCGTGATCCACCCGCCTCTGCCTCCCAAAGTGCTGGGATTTATAGGCGTGAGCCACCGCGCATGGCCTTTTTTTTTTTTTGAGACTCATCTCGCTTTGTTGCTGAGACTGGAGTGCAGTGACTTTTTACAGGCGCGATCCCACTGCTGATCAGCACGGGAGTTTTGACCTGCTCTGTTTCCGACCTGGGCTGGTTCACCCTTCCTTAGGCAACCTGGTGCTCCCCCGCTCCCGGAAGGTCACCATATTAATTCCTAACTTAGTGCGGACTCCCGATCAGCATAGTGAACTGCAGCCCAGAATTCTGGGGCTCAAGCGATCCTCCTACCTCAGCCTCCCCAGTAGCTGGGACTAGAGGCACACGCCATTGCACCTGGCAGTTTTTTTGTTTTGTTTTTCATTCTTTTTTTTTTTTTTTCTTTTTTTTTTTTTTTTTTTTAAAGAGACGTCATCTGGCTTTGTTGCCCCGACTGGAGTGCAGAGGCTTTTCACAGGCGCGATCCCGCTACTGATCAGCACAGGAGTGTTGACCTGCTCTGTTTCCGACCTGGGCAGGTTCACCCGTCGTTAGGCAACCTGGTGGTTCCCGTTCCCGGAAGGTCACCATATTGATGCCGAACTTAGTGAGGACACCCGACTGGCATAGCACACTACAGGCTAGAACTCCTGGGTTCAAGCGATCCTCTCACCTCAGCTTCCTGAGTAGCTGGGACTCCAGGCACGTGCCACCGCGCCCGGCTGTTTTTTGTTCTTTTTTCTTTTCTTTTCTTTTCTTTTCTTTCTTTTTCTTTTTCTTTCTTTCTTTTTTTTTTTTTTTTTT
>NW_022436956.1:21273314-21504462 GCF_009761245.1 Sapajus apella
TTTTTTTTTTTTTTTTTGAGGCAGAGTTTCCCTCTGTTGCCCAGGCTGGAGTGCAGTGGCTTTTCACAGGTGCTATCCCACTACTGATCAGCACAGGAGTTTTGACATGCTCCGTTTCCGACCTGGGCAGGTTCACCCCTCCTTAGGCAACCTGGTGGTCCCTGCTCCCGGAAGGTCACCATATTGATGCCGAACTTAGTGCGGACACCCGATCAGCATAGCACACTGTAGCCCAGAACTCCTGGTTCCAACGATCCTCCCACCTCAAATGAGTAGGCGCCCAGCGCTGATTTTTGTGTTTTCAGTAGAGACGGGGTTTCACCATGTTGGCCAGGCTGGTCTCGAACTCCTGACCTGACGTGATCTGTCCCCCTCAGCCCCCCAAAGTGCTGGGATTACAGGCGTGAGCCGCCATGCCCGGCGTTATTTTATTTTAGTTTAGTTTTTGAGATGGAGTTTTGCTCTTGTCCAGGCTGGAGTGCAATGGCGCAATCTTGGTTTATCGCTACCTTTGCTCCCGGGTTCAAGTGATTCTCCTGCCTCAGCCTCTGGAGTAGATGGGGATACGGTATGTGCCACCACGGCGGGCTGATTTTGTATTTTTAGTAGGAACAGGGTTTCTCCATGTTGGTCAGGGTGGCCTCAAACTCCTGACCTCAGGTAATCCACCCGCCTTGGCTTCCAAAAGTGCTGAGATTACAAGCATGAGTCTCCGCACCTGTCTGGACCCACTTTTTATAATGCATGTAGAAAAAGATACTTGCAGGTTCTGGGCTCCAAAACGAAAGTATGTGCATGGTTTTTCATGCAGTGATTTCTTTTTTTTTTTTTTTTTGAGACGGAGTTTCACTCATGTTACCCAGGCTGGAGTGCAATGGCGCGATCTCGGCTCACCGCAACCTCCGCCTCCTGGGTTCAGGCAATTCTCCTGCCTCAGCCTCCTCAGTAGCTGGGATTACAGGCGCGCACCACCATGCCCAGCTAATTTTTTGTATTTTTAGTAGAGGCGGGGTTTCACCATGTTGACCAGGATGGTCTCGATCTCTTGACCTCGTGATCCACCCCCTCGGCCTCCCAAAGTGCTGGGATTACAGGCTTGAGCCACCACGCCCGGCCTCATGCAGTGATTTCTAATGGAAATATTATTGTTAGATGTTCACAAGTGCCAGTTGAAATGTGTCAGGATTTTTCTCTGGCTTCAGAGATCAATTCTATTTGTTTTTAGGACAGTGACTTAAAAACATGGGAAAAGTTTAGTTTGGAAACTATCATAGTGATTTAGAGAAGAGACTATTTTAAGAGAGAGAAGTCAGATTTAAATTTGTCATGGCTCAGTCAGTTAAGACCATGTGCCTATTAATCAGTGGCATCTTCATTTACCACTGCTGCAGTTTGAGTAGTGACCCTATTTCAGCATTCTCCGTTTGAGAGTTTGTGGGTGAGCTGCTTGATGAGCATTTGTATGTAAGTCATAGCTATTTTGGGAAGGCTTGGAACTCCACTGGCTGTGGCTGGCTGGAGTACTCTGATTCCTGGCCACCTGCAGAGTGATGACATTTTCTGTTCTTCCCAGTGATTTGCCCTATACGGAAAGCTGATAAGCTTGGAATGCTTGATAATGTTTGCCCTTTTTATTTTTGCTAATAAAATGCTTAAAAGTTATCAGGATAGGTTAAAGGACCTTACAGGAAAAGCACCTTACAGGAAAGATTTTAGTAACTTCTTCCTCGTCTTGGTGAGTTTCATGTTAGAATGGATTCTTTTATTTTGAACTCTGAGGTATTCTACCTTTCCTTTAAAGAATATTTCATTGTTCTCCTTGAGAAGAGCTATCCTCCCCTGACACTCAGAAGCTATTTAAAGCCTAGACTGTTTCCTTTCCCTTATTGGTCAGTTGTACACAGAACAGAAAAAACTCTTTTTGGCCTCCCAAGAATTTTAGTGAGAGAAATATGTAGTACTCTTGAAATATGCTCTCAGTGTGGACTCGACTCTGAGAGTAGACACTTAATGATATTGCTAAATCTCCCAGACTGCAAACTGGTATTTGAGTATCTTAAAGATATTACGTACTGACAGGTTCCTGTATTTTAATCAATTCTTGACTTTGATAGCAACAAAGTTTACTATTATTACAGGATAAACAACTTGAATTCAATTTGGTTCTTATAAACCTGTCATTCTTGGCAGCTCTACTGAGGGTTCACATCACACATTCTTTATGTCAGCTGAAGCCCTATAAAAACCTGCCAGTTTCAGTGAAATTTTAATGCCCTTTTTGCTTTCTCTCAATTTATTGAGCTTTCATTTCCTTTTACTTTGTCTCATTAACTGTGATTTTTAAAACATCAGTAAGTCAGTTATCCACAATTCTCATATGCCTCCCTGCCCCCAAATACAAACAGTATTTGTATATTTAAGACTTACTGGCAAATAGCATCTTACTAGGCAAGATCTCTCCTTGTGTTCTGTTTCATCAAATAAATTAAACCAATAGTAAAATGAAGCAAGTACTTATCAAGGAAAATGATGCGGATAATAGTAACAGCTACTGCTAATTGAGTATGTGCTGTGTGCCACACTGTGCTCAGAACTTAACATAGCATTCTCTGAGTACTTGTACAATGCCATGAAGTTTCTGTGAGAAGGCTTATACTTGTTAAATAATTTGTCCAAGGTTACCCAGCAAGGAAATGGTACAGTCAGAATTGTATCTGGGCAGATACAAGAGCCCAAGGTGTCCCTGCTCCTATTTCATAGTTGATAGGCCCATTGCCCTGGATCACAGCCTTTCCATTACTCTTTTAATGCCTTCTTTAGAACTCTCCTAACGTTTTAACTTCCAGTCCTCCCTACTGTCTTTCTAAATAGATAATCTTCTTTTCTGCTTGACTGAGCTCGCTGATGTCTAAAAAGAGCTCCCTGTCTCATTGTTTTTTCTTTTTTTTTCTTCTTTCTACCCTGTCTCATGTTTTGTCTTCCTCTCCCTACTCCAACTCATCTCTTTTCTCTTATTTTGGTGGAAAAGTTTCCCTTCCTTTCCCCATTTTCATTTCTTAGAGATAAAACTAGATTAATGGTTTTTACTAGGGAGAGATTTTGTAGTCCAGGAAGGATTTGGCAATGTCTGGAGACTTTTTGATTGTGACTCCGGAGGGAGGATGCTACTGCCATATAGTGTGCAGAAGCCAGGAACATCCTGCAGAGTACAGGAGTAAGCCCCCCAAAACAGTTATGTGTAAATTGTATAAAGTAGTGCTGAGCTTGACAAACTCTGATCCAGATGATGTCTTTCATTCTTTTTATATTATATTCTTTCTCCTTTTTCCTAGTCTAACCCCCAGACACCTTCACTGTTTTCTCCTTTGCTACTCACATTATGGTCCATGGACCAGCGGCATTCACATCCCCTAGGGTTTAGAAATGCAGAGGGTTGAGCATGCTTTTTCTGCCTCTCCAGCTGATTTTGTACATCTCTTTCCAGCTCTGTGTTCAATGACCTCATGTTGATAACTGTGCCAAGGTGGGAATATTTATACCAGGGAAACTAGCATGCACTGCCAATCAGCATACCATTGCCTGTTCCCCCACTCTAGACTAGACCTATTGAATCAGATTCTGCCTTTTGACAAGATTCTTAGGTGATTCATTTGCATATTAAATTTTGAAAAGCATGTGGATAGGATTTGCATTTTCCATTTTGCTGTGCACTTGACCTCTATCTTGAAACCAAGTAAAAACAAAATCCTCTGCTGTGCCATCCAGCTGTTATCTCTACCTTCCTCCTTTTATTTTGTTTGCTTTTGGAACAAAGTTTCTAACCCCACCTGTTTCATTTCTAAAACATTTCCCAAAAACAATGTATTCAAACTCAATATCGAAAACTTGGAAACTGTAGACCTGAGCAAGAGACTAACTCTTAGCTGACAGGAGATTGAGGGAGGCTGGTTCCCAGGTTCTGCTACACAACTTAAGGTGGCAACAACAGCTTCCACAGAAGCCCAATAATGAGATGGCTGTGTAGACCAGCCTGGGTTCCAGCAAATAGCTGATGGCTCAGAGGCCTGCAAAGGGACTAACTAGCTAGCAGCAGGTTAGGTTGAAGGGCAATGAGTGGTTTTATGTAATCAGAATCTGTTCAGCAGCCTACCTTGTCAAGGCAGGGTCTCCCTCTGTCACCAAGGCTGGAGTGCAGCAATGTGATTATAGCTCATTGTGGCCTCAACCTCCTAGGCTCAAGTGATCCTCCATCCTCAGCTTCCTGAGTAGCTGGGACCACAGGCATGCACCACCATGCTTAGATGTTTTTAAAAATTTTTTGTAAAGATGAGATCTTACTATGTTGCCCAGGCTGGTCTCGAATTCCTGGGCTCAAGTGATCCTCCTTCCTTGGCCTCCCAAAGTGTTGGAATTATAGACATAAGCCACCATACCTACTCCTCATGCTTTTATTGTTTTAGGCTTTTATGATCCCTCATAACCACTTTTTTTTTTTTTGTTTTTGTTTTTGTTTTTTTAGGCAGAGTCTCGCTCTGTCACCCAGGCTGGAGTGCAGTGGCAAGATCTCAGCCCACTGCAACCTCTGCCACCCGGTTTGAAGCAATTCTCTTGCCTCAGCCTCCTGAGTAGCTGGGATTACAGGCATCTGCCACCACACCTGGCTAATTTTTGTATTTTTAGTAGAGACAGGGTTTCACCATCTTGGTCAGGTTGGTCTTGAGCTCCTGACCTGATCTATCCACCTCAGCCTCCCAAAGTGCTGGGATTACAGTATGTGGTGGTATGAACCACCACACCCGGCCTCTCATTATCACTTTTTTGCTGATACTAATTTTGGGGTTTGAGTCTGTTGTTATTCATTCATTAACTTTTCTGCTTTTTCCTAAAAAATTCCAGTATATATTTTTAAATCCCTTGCCATAGTCTCGTCACAGACAGGAGTACCATAGTAGGCCCTTAGTTCTGAATGGGCTATGTTATTTTAAAACTTTTTATGAGTATTAGCCCTGGAAAAGATGTTTAGCTGATACATTAGTATCTTCATCTTGCAAATGTAGTAATGAGTTTAGGGAGTTGATTTACTGATCACACAGTCTATGGCAGAACTCCAGCCTCTTCTTTCAGCTCAGTGTCCTGTTAGATCCCTGCACTGGTATAGCTGACTTACTTTCTAACCTGTACTCCCTCGGATTTTTGGATCATGCATTTTCTTGTTCGCCTACCTTTATGTTTTTTCAGGGACTAACCAGTAGGTCTCCCAGCTTTTATTATTATTTTCTTGACTGTTTCCAAGTCTACTTTTTTTTTCTTTTTTTTTTTTCCCTGCCTCCCTCCAACTCCCAAGTCTACTTTTTTTTTTTGAGAAAGTGTCTTGCTCTGTTACCCAGGCTGGAGTGTGGTGGTGTGATCTTGGCTTACTGCAGCCTCTGTGTTTCCCTCATCTGTCCCCAGGTTTCAAGTGATTCTCCTGCCTCCCGTGTAGCTGGGATTACAGGCACGCACCACCACGCCAGGCTAATTTTTGTATTTTTGGTCTACTAAAAATGCAAAAATACAGTTTTACCAGATTGACCAGGCTGGTCTTGAACTCCTGACCTCAGGTGATCCGCCCACCTTGGCCTCCAAAGTCCTAGGATCACATGCTTGAGCCACCATGCCTGGCCCCAAGTCTGCATTTCTAATCCTGGTTGCAAATGACTTCTACACTGTGTTTCCCAATGCTTTTTGAACAGTTCTGCTTGAATATAAACTTCCTTGGCTATAAACATTTGCTGCATACTTATTTTTCCCAGGGTTGTTATACTAGGCATGGGAATGTACACTTGTATTACTAGTGTCTGCCATATGCTAGGTACCACCCTAAGCACTTTTCTGTACATTTTTATTGACAAAAACTCAGCAGGGTGTGAACTATTATCTTATTACTGATAAGGAGACTGAGACTTCTTCTTGTTGTTTGGTTTTTGAGATAGAGTTTAACTCTGTCACCTAGGCTAGAGTGTGGTGACGCCAGCAAGGCTCACTGCAGCCTTGACTGACCAGACCCAGACAATCCTCAGATTCTTGAGTAGCTGGGACCACAGGTATGCACCACCATGCCTGGCTACTTTTATTTATTTTGTTTTTGAGACTGATCTCGCTTTGTCACCCAGGGTGGAGTGCAGTGGCACTATGTCGGCTCACTGTAACTTTCACCTTCCAGGTTCAAGCGATTCTTCTGCCTTCTCCTCCCAAGTAGCTGGGATTACAGGCACATGCCACCATGCCCAATTAATTTTTGTATTTTTAATAGAGATGGGATTTCACCATGTTGCCTAGGCCAGTCTCGAACTCCTGATCTTAGGTAATCCACCTGCCTTGGCCTCCAAAGTGCTGGGATTACAGGCATGAGCCACCGCACCTGGCCTCTGGTTAATTTTAAAAGTTTTTGTAGCAATGGGGTCTCTCCATGTTGCCCAGGCTGGATGAACTTCTGAACCAAGTCCTCCTGCCTCAGGCTCCAAAAGTGCTGGGACTACAGGCATGAGCCACCATGCCCAACCTCAGATGTTAGTAATGTCTAAGGGCCTCATATGAGATGTACTTTATTCATTTCTTTTTCTTTTCTTTTCATTCTTTCTTTCTTTTTTTTTTTTTTTTTTTAATGAGACAAGGTTTTACTGTGTCACCTAGGCTGGAGTAGTGCAGTGGCTCGTTCATGGTTCACTGCAGCCTCAACCTCCTGGGCGCAAGCAGTTCTCCTACCTCAGCCTCCTGAGTAGCTGGGACCACAGGCATGTACCACCACGCCTAGCTGATATTTTTATTTTTTGTAGAGATGAGGTCTTTTTATGTTGCCTAGGCTGGTTTTAAACTTTTGCACTCCAGTGATCCTCCTGCCTGAGCCTCCCAAAGTATTGGGATTACAGGTGTGAGCCACAGTACCTGGCTATTTTTTTTTCTTTATTTGTATGAGATTTTAAACTGAAGTCTGTGTGCTTCTGTCTTAGAGATGAGAAATATAGCTTACCCATGTTTAAATTATAAGTAGCAGAGCTGTGACTTCTAGCCATTCTGACTTGAAGCGTAACATTTCTCTGACTTTAGTACAAGCCTTTCTAAAAACGAAAGTTTCTGACTTAGCACTAGACTATGTAGCACTTTAATTTATATTTTCATTGAACCCTCATAGGCAGTCTATGAAATAAAATTTGGTATGACCAGGAAATAGAATTTGCAGTGACACAGCTAGTAAGTGATAAAACCAAAACTATAACACAGGATATCAGTATTTTTTTGTTGTTCTTGAGACAGAGTCTTGCTGTGTCACCAGACTGAAGCGCCGTGGTGTGATCTTGGCTCACTGCAACCTCCGTCTCCTGGGTTCAGGTGATTCCCCTGCCTCAGATTTCTGAGTAGCTGGGACTACAGGTGCACACCACCACACCCAGCTAATTTTTTGTATTTTAGTAGAGATGGGCGTTTCACCATATTGGCCAGACTGGTCTCTAACTCCTGACCTTGGGATCTATCTGCCTCGACCTCCCAAAGTGCGGGGATTATAGGCATGAGCCACTGCACCTGGCCCAGGATATCAGTATTTTTTTTACTGTAAACTCTAGAGGAGTTTAGTTGGACAGACAAGTCCCAGTATTTTACATTTCTGTTGTGTTTCTTCCTTTTGCTAACAATTTCTGTTTGCATTTCTTCATTTGATAGTCATACAGGGCTGTCAAAGCTTTTGGTGTACTTCATTTACCATTCTGGAAGCTGATGCTGAGGAAGAGTGAGATTTGCCAGGAGGCTGATGTGTGCTGGAGTCTGGGCTGCATGGCACTATTTCCAGCATTTAGGCTTTCTATATAAAACAGGGATCAAAATATCAGATACACAAACCCAAACCAAAGATCTGTCTCAGTAGGTACCAAATGCATGCAACATGTTGGCTGGTAGGCAGTTTAAACCTAACAAGCCCAAACAACATTTTTTGTTTTCAGTCTTCTTCCCCAAGTTAGTACTTTCTGGTGTCCCCACCCTCCCTTCCTTTCTTTTTTCTTCCTTTCTTCCAGTGTGGGGATGTGTATACAGGTTTCTCTATTCATTTGTGTTTTCGTAGAGTTGGGGTCTTGCTGTGTTGCTCAGGCTGGAGTGCAGTGGCTATTCACAGGCATGATCATGGTGTACTATTGTCTCAAAGTCCTGGGTGCAAGTGATCCTTCTGCCTCAACCTGCTGCAAAGCTGGAAGTACAGGTGTGTGCTACTGCCCCCAAATAATTTTCTTTTTCAATTGAGGCAAAATTTATATAACATAAAATTATTTTAAAGTGGGGCTGGGCATGGTGGCTCATGCCTGTAATCCCAGCGCTTTGGGAGGCCAAGGCTAGTGGATCACCTGAGGTCAGGAGTTCACGACCAGCCTGGCCAACATGGTGAAACCCTGTCTCTACTACATGAGCACACTGTGCCCGGCCAGCGCTGTATATTTCTTGATGTATTTCTTGATCTACGTACGTATGTATTTCTTCAAAAATTAGCCGGGCGGGGTGGCTCACGCCTGTAATCCCAGCACTTTGGGAGGTCGAGGCGGGTGGATCACCTGAGGTTGGGAGCTCAAGACCAGCCTGACCAACATGGAGAAACCCTGTCTCTACTAAAAATACAAAATTAACCGGACGTGGTGGCACAGACCTGTAATCCCAGCTACTCGGGAGGCTTAGGCAGGTGAATTGCTTGAACCCAGGAGGCGGAGGTTGCTATGAGTGGAGATGTCACCATTGTGCTCCAGCCTGGAGAACAAGAGTGAAACTCTGTTTAAAAAAAAAATACAAAAATTAGCCAGGTTGTTCTTGCTTTGTTAGCACATATACTAAAAATTAGCCCAAATCGCGCCACTCTACTCCAGCCTGGGCGACAAGAGTGAAACTCTGTCTCAAAAAAAAAAAAAAAAAAAAGGCTAGGCATGGTGGCTTACACCTGTAATCCCAGCACTTTGAGAGGCTGAGATCAGGAGTTCAAGACCAGCCTGGCCAACATGGTGTCTCTACTAAAAATACAAAAATTAGCTGGGTGAGGTGGCAGGTGCCTGTTATTTCAGCTACTTGGGAAGCTGAAGCAGGAGAATCGCTTGAACCCAGGAGGCAGAGGTTGCAGTGAGCTGAGATTGCGCCATTGCACTCTAGCCTGGGTGAAAAGAGCAAGACTTCTTCTCAAAAAAAAAAAATTTTCAAGTGTACAAATACAGTGAGATTTAGTATATTCACAATATTATGCAATTACGAATTCTGTCTAGTTCTAAAACATTTTCATTACTCTGAAAGAAAACTTCATAACCATTAAGCAGTCACTCCCTATTCCTCCCGCCCTCAACCCCTCGCAATACCAATCTGCTTTCTGTCTCTAGATTTCCCTGTTAGAGAGATTTCATCTAAATAGATCATAGAATTTGTGTGGCATCTGTCATTTTTTGGAATGTTTTTGAGATTTGTTCAAGTTGTAGCATGTATTCATTTTAATGACTGATATTCCACTGTATATATAGATCATGTCCATTTTGCCATTGATGGACATTTAGATATTTACAACTTTTGGTTATTATGAATAGTTCTGCTATGAATATTCATATACTTGTATTTGAGTACCTCTTTTCCGTTCTTTTGGGACGAATTCCCAAAATTCCTAGAAGGAATTGTTGACTCATATGGTAATTCTGTTTAACCTCTTAGGGAACTGCCAAACTGCTTTCTAGAGTTACTGTGGAACTTACGTTTTCCCACCAGGAATGCACAAGTGTTCTGGTTTTTCTGTTTACTCATCAAACACTTGTTATTTTTGTTTTTGTTTGATAATAGTCATCCTAATGGTTGTGAAGTGGCATCTCATGGTGTTTTTGATTTAACCACGTTAATCTTATGGCTAATGTTAAGTGTCTTCATAAACTTAGTGACTATTTGTATATCTTCCTTGGAGAAATGTATTTTTAAGTTCTTTGTCCATTTCTGAATTGGGTTGTCTGTTTTTTGGTTGTTGACTTAAAGAGAGTTCAAAGAGTTTTTTTTATATAATCTAGATGCTAGACCCTTACCAGATAAACGATATAAAAGTATTTTTCCCCATTGTCTTTTTACTTTCTTGATAGTCTATACACTGTGTATTTCCTTTTTTTTGAGACGGAGTCTGGCTCTGTCACCTAGGCTGGAGTGCAGTGGCTCAATCTCAGCTCACTGCAACCTCTGCCTCCTGGGTTCAAGTGATTCTCCTGCCTCAGCCTCCCAAGAAGCTGAGATTACGGGTGTGTACCACCACCCCCGGCTAATATTTGTATTTTTAGTGGAGACAGGGTTTCACCATATTGGTCAGTCTGGTCTCGAACTCCTGACCTCAGGTGATCCACCCACCTTGGCCTCCCAAAGTGCTAGAATTATAGGCATGAGCCACTGTGCCTGGCCAGCACTGCATATTTCTTGATGCATTTCTTGATGCACGTATGTATTTCTTCAATTTGTATACTGGTTGTTTTTTCCCTTTCTTGATAATGCCCTTTGGCAAAGAAAAGTGCATGAGCCTACTTCAGCCTCCCAGGTAGCTGGGACTACAGGTGCCACTTCATCAAATGGGACTTCAATGAAGTCCAATTTATTATTTTTTTCTTTTGTTGCTTCTGTTTTTGGTGTCATATCTAAGAATCCATTGACAAACCTAAGGTCATGGAAATTATCTCTGTGCTCTCTTTTGAGAGTTTTATAGTTTTAGTTCTTTTATTTAAGTTGTCGATCCATTTTCAGTAATTTTTGTGTATTGTGTGAGGCAAGGGTCCAATGTGAGATTCTTCTGCTTGTGGATATCCAGTTGTACCAATACCATTTGTTGAAGATATGATTTTTCCCCCATCAAATGGTCTTCACACTCTTGTTGAAAATCAGTTGACCATAGATAGGAGTTTATTTCTGTACTCTTAATTCTATTCTATTGGTCTATATATCTGTCCTTATGCCAGCACTACACTGTTGTGATGTGACCTGCCATGTGTGGTATCTGTCATTTATTGGAATGTTTTTCAGATTTGTTCAAGTTGTAGCATGTATTAGTTGTTCATTTTAATGGCAAATATTTTAATGACTAATCCATAGCTTTGGATTAATAGTAAGTTTTGATATAAGAAGTGTGAGTCCTCTAACTTCATTCTTCTTTTCAATATTGTTTTAGCTCTTCAAGGTCCTTTGGAATTCTTTATGAATTTGAGGATCAGCTTTTTTATTTCTACAAGAAAGGCTAAGCCTTAGAGCTCTTTTAGAATTTGTCTAGCAGGTTTTCTGATTTTCACTAGAACTCCCTCCGCCGCCACACACATACACACACATAACCATTGGAATTTTCATTGGGGTTACATTGAACTTTCAGATTGCTTTGAGTAGTATAGCCACCTTAATAGCATTAAGTCTTTGTGGTCAGACACAGTGGCGTGGCTCACGCCTGTAATCCTACTTTGGAAAGAGGCCGAGACTTGAGCTCAGGAGTTCAAGACAAGCCTCGGCAACATGGTAAAACCCTACCCTTACCAAAAATACAAAAAAAATCTTAGTCGAGTGTGGTGGCACACATCTGTGTTCCCAGATACTTGGGAGGCTGAGGTGGGAGGATTGCTTGAGCTCAGGGGGTGGAGGTTGCAGTGCACTCCATCCTGGGCAACAAAGAGAGACCCCATCTCAAAAAAAAAAAAATACTGTCTTTGTGATGGTTAAAATATGTCAATTGATTAGGCTATAAGGTATGCAGACATTTGGTCAAACATTGTTCTAGGTGTGTCTGTGAGGGTGATTCTGGATGAGATTAACATTGAATCAGACTGTGTAGAGCAGTTTGAATTTCCTGATGTGTGGGTAGTGGGCCTCATTCAATCAATTGAAGACTTGAATGGAACAAAGAAGCTGAAGAAGAGGAAACTTTATGGGGCTCGACACAGTGGCTCACCTCTGTAATCCTAGCACTTTAGGAGGCCGAGGCAAACAGATCACCTGAGGTCAGGAAACCAGCCTGACCATCGTGGTGAAACCCCGTCTCTACTGAAAACACAAAAATTAGCAAGGCGTGGTGGGGGGTGCCTGTAATCCCAGGTACTTGGGAGGCTGAGACAGGATAGTCGCTTGAACCCAAGAGGTGAAGGTTGCAGTGAGCCAAGATCACACCACTGCACTCCAGCCTGGGCAACAGAGTGAGACCCTGTCTCAAAAAACAAACAAACAAAAAAAAACTTTGCTTGCCTGACCGCTTGACCTGGGATATTGATCTTCTCTGTCCTGGCACTGGAACTTAGACGACCATCAGCTCTCTTGGTTCGCAGGACTTCAGACTCAGACTGGAACTTACACACTCAACTCTCCTGGTTCTTTGGGCCTCAGCCTTACACTAAAATTACACTGCTGGTCTCCTGGCTCTCCAGCTTGCTAACTGTAGATCTTGAGATTTCTCAGTCTCTGCAGTCATGTGAGCCAATTCCTTATAATAAATCTCATCTCCTATGTTTATCTACTTTCACTTCTATTTCTCTGGGGAACTCTGACTAGTACAGTTCATGAACCTGGATGTTCTTAATTTATTTAGGTCCTTAACTTCTTTCACCAATTTTTTTTGAAATTTTTTTTTTCTTGAGACGGAGTCTCACTCTGTTGCCCAGTCTTTAGTGCAGTGATGCGATCTCAGCTCATTGCAATCTCCATCTGCTGGGTTCAAGCGATTCTCCTGCCTCAGTCTCCCGAGTAGCTCAGACTACAGGTGTGTGTCATCATGCCTGGCTAATTTTTTGCATTTTTAGTAGAAATGGGGTTTTACCATGTTGGCCAGGCTGGTCTCAAACTCCTGACCGTGGGTGATCTACCCACCTCAGCTTCCTAAAGAGCTGGAATTAGAGGAGTGAGCCACCAGGTCCAACAATTTTTTTTTTTTTTTTTTTTTTTGAGACAGGGTCTTGCTCTGTCACCAGGCTGGAGTGCAATGGCGTAATCTTTGCTCACTGTACCCTCCATCTTCTGGGCTCAAGCCATCTTCCCACTTCGGCCTTCTGAGAAGCTGGGACTACAGGCACAGGCCACCACGCCTGACTAATTTTTGTATTTTTTGTAGAGACCGTGTTTCACCATGTTGCCCAGGCTGGTCTGACGCTTCAGCTCAAGTGATCCCCCCTGCCTCAGCCTCCCAAAGTACTAGGATTACAGGTATGAGCCAGCATGCTCAGCCTCAGCAATGTTTTATAGTTTTCAGTGTACAGACTTTTTTTTTTTTTTTTGAAATGGAGACTTGCTCTGTTGCCCAGGCTAGAGTGCAGTGGTACAATCTCACTACAACCTCCCCCTCCCTGGTTCAAGCAATTCTCCTGTCTTAGCCTCCCCATTAGCTGGAATTACAGGCACCTGCCACCATGCTTGGCTAATTTTTGTATTTTTTGTAGAGATGGGGTTTCACCATGTTGGCTAGGCTGGTCTCGAACTTCTGACCTTGTGATCTTCCCGCCTCAGCTGCCCAGAGTGCTGGGATTACAGTTGTGAGTCACTGTGCCCAGCCCAGGTTTTTTTCCTCTTTAGTTAAATTTATTCCTAAGTATTTTATTGTTTACGATGCTATTATAAATGTAATTGTCTTAATTTCCTTTTTGAATTGTTACTGCTGTTGTATAGAAACACAACTGAATTTTGCCTGTTTATCTTTACCTTGAAGCTGCTGAATTTGTTTACCAGCTCTGGTAACTTTTTTGCAGATTCTTTGGGATTTTGTATATATAGGATCATGTCATTTGTGAATACAGTTTTACTTTTTATCCTTTGTAATTTAGATGTAATTATTTTTTATTCTTGCCTTATTGCTCTGGCTTATATTCCAGTACAGTGTTGAACAGCAGTGGTGAAAGTAGGCATCTTTGTCTTGTTCCTGATTTTAGCGGTAAAGGTTCCAGGCTTTCACCATTGAATGTGATGTTCCCTCTTGTTTTTTTTTAATAAAGGCCCTTTATCGTGTTGAGGAAATTCCCTTTACTCCTAGTTTTCTGATTGTTTTTATTATGAATGTGTGTTGGATTTTGTCATGTTTTTCTGCGTCAATCAATATGAACATTGTTTTTTTTCCTCCTTCATTCTGTTAGTGTGGTATATCGCATTGTTTGGTTTCCTTTTATGTTATTGGCAATGATATTCTCTTGTTTGACAAAGCTTTCACTCTTCATTCTTTGAGATGTTCAGAGTATGTCCTACTTTGATGTTTTGCCTAGCACCATCCTGCCTGTCTCATCACAATTGGTTTACTCAGCCCCATAACTCAAGCTTTCTTTTCCTAGTGTCATCCCACATTGAACCAGTTGTTCACGTGGGCTAGATTAATCCACTTAAATGCCTTTTTCCCCCTTCACATATCTTCCCTGCTGAGGAACCTGCAGTGTTTATCCATTGTTCATCAGATCAAACCTAAACTCTTCCTGTCATTTAGAACCTTTCGTAATCCAATCCCACATCACCTCTCAGATCTGTTATTTATTAAAAATAGAAAGTACATACCAAGACCCACCTAGTAATAATTTAAAATTTTACCATTGCTATGTTTCTAAAACTATAAGCATGTAAATTTGATTTCTCATATCTTTCTCTGATATTATCCTAGTTTCTCAATTAAGCCTACCAATATATTGTTAAAATTGTATTTTCCTTTATTTTTGGAGGTGTGTTCAATATACTTTTCAGCCTCATTTCTCATATTGAGTTGGGACATGTATTCAAAGAAATGAAAAAATGTTGTCTTAATGTATTCTAAAATAAGGAAAAAACAAGGTATAGGACATTATATATCATGAAACAGTATATTCGTGTGCATAGACAATTCTTGGAAAGATAACAAACTACTAATGGTAGTAGTCCTTGGGAAATAGAACTAGGGTGGAAGAAGACAATTTCCTTTTCATTTTATACCCTTTTGTACTATTGGAATTTTTTACTCAGTACATGTGAAGAAAGAGGTGAAAAAAATTTAAAAAGTAAATAATGGTTAGTTCCTTTCTTTCTTGTTTTTAAGTCCCAGTTTAAACCCCTCTACATGATATAACAGTGGCTAAATTTTAAACTCTTTTAATGGTTTTTAAAGACTTTAAGCCAGTTGATGAATTCAAACAGGCATTTTCATCATGTACTGACATGTGCATCATTCACAAAAATTACCAAGTGATCCATTTCATATAATTTAGCTGTGTCCACAGAAAGCTGCTATTTGTCTTTTTTAGCCAGTCATATTATTATGGTTACTTTAGGTTTCTACTCCATGAATAAATCGCATCAGTATGGCCTTGTTGCTGGAAGAAAAACTGAAAAAAATCCCAGGGCTTTTGAGGAACACTCCTTGTTTTACGGATGTTGAAAGGTTAGCAGCCATTTCTGCTGTCCAGAGTTTTTGGCATTGATGCTATACATTTTCTTTGACTCTTCAGTTTTTCTTTTCTTTTTTTTTTTTTTTTTTTTTTTTTGTTTGTTTGTTTGTTTTTTTGCTTTTCTTGGGTACTTAAGTTTTATTTTATGATTGGGAACCTCATCTTTAGTTTTGAAGGAATTTTATTAGGCACACCTTGCCAGTTCTTTCAAATAAGTGAACATTTATTATTAGTTTTAAATTTAGAAATGTCTTTAAGACTAGACAATTCAGATCAGGAAACGTGCATCAGAATGATGAAAATAGCATCCCTGTTTGAAGGAATGGAATAACCCATAAAGCTTCTCATCACAATGCTAAATTAGGAGTTTTAAAGGTTGGTAATTAGATATTTTGCCTTATTTGATCAGAGTTTTAACTTAGTTAATGTAGGATCAAGCCAGTTATTGTTTGTTACAAAAACTTGATAGCTTAATGTTTTTACTAACTGAATAATCTTGTTAATTGTAGATTGTGGTGTGAGTTACTATTTTTTGTTCTAAGAAAATCTCCTTCCTGAGAAGTGGGCTGGATTGCACCAAAACCGCTGAGTAGCAGTGAGGTCAGAAAGCTTTTGAGTTCCTTCCTGATAGAGGTTTATGTTTGCCTGTCTTTCTTTACTGCCTCTCTTTACTGCCTCTCGGCAAGAAAAGGGAGTACTTTTTGTTTTGTAAAAACAATGTGAATTTAGCTCAGGAAATGCAAACCTGTTGGCTCTTGCAAGTTATTTGACTTCATTGTGAGAGGAGTACAGGCTTTGTCTTGTCTCCTGTTGGGTGTGTACTTTACTTACAGCAGTGTAGTCCGAGTGAAGTTAACATTTAAATCTCCTTTCTGTGAAGTTCAGGAGAAATGAGTTAGTAATATGGTAGGATCGTGAAAGGTTTAGTTAGTGTTACTGTAAAATTAGTATTTATATATTATAGTACTTATGAGGATTTGGAGCGTGGGTACAGTTGAGAACTTTAGCTAAATCTTTACATGACTGGGTCATGTCATAGCATTTGTATATGTATATAAATAATGCATGTGAAATTTGTTCATATTCTTTACATTTTATTTTTATTTTAAAATTATGGAACACCTCATTAATTTGCATGTCATTCTTGCACAGGTCCATGCTAATCTCTATATTGTTCCAATTTTAGTTAATGTGCTGCTCAAGCAAGCACTTAGACTCTTAATAGCTATGTGTTTTATAGCTATCTTTGATTTAGCTTTCAATTCAAGTCATTGATGATAAATAGGTTTTGTAAACCTTAATTTCCTAATGTGTGCAATGCCTACTTTTGTATTAGGATTACATGCATATAAGGCACCTGTTTTCCTGACAAATGTTGACGTGGTATGCTGATGTGTGCCTATAGTCCCAGCAACTTGGAAGGCTGCAATGGGAGGGTCCTTTGAGTCCAGCAGTTAGGCCAGTCTGGGCAACATATTGAGACCCCCATCTCCAAATAGAAAAAAACCAAAGTAGTTGTTCAGTAAATGTTAGTTGTCATTATTATCAGCATTGTCCTATGGATGATTCAAATTAGGCAGTGTATTGCATGATTCTTGCTTTAAAGGAGGCAAGAATTTCATATTTAAAACAATTAGAGAACAGGCCTGGCACGGTGGCCTGGCACAGTGGCTCATGCCTGTAATCCCAGCACTTTGGGAGGCCAAGGCAAGTGGATCACTTTAGGTTAGGAGTTTGAGACCAGCCTGGCCAACATGGTGAAACCTCATCTCCTAAAAATACAAAAATTAGCTGGGCATGGTGCTGGGCGCTTATAATTCCAGCTAGTCGGGTGGCTGAGGCAGGAGAATTGCTTCAACTCAGGAGGTGGAGATTGCAGTGAGCTAAGATCACGCCACTGCGCTCTAGCCTGGGTGACAGAGCAAGACTCATCTCAAAAAATAAAAAATAAAACAATTAGAGAACCACATGATGAGGAATGCCAAGTGAAGACAGTGAGCCATATTCAGTCACAGGCCTATTCATTCATTTCCTGAACATGGGAGGTGTGAAAGAGGAGAGAACAATATGGGCCAGAGTTCTTAGAAGGATTTCATATGGAGGAGGTAAGACAAATATAACCCTTGAATGTAGTTGGCATGCTATAGTTTAATAATGTAGGTCGTATTACTAGTGATTCTAGGAGCAACACTCTATGCGTGAGAGAATGAGTTTGTGCGTTAAGGAACCGAGAGGAGAAAAGGTGGAACAGGCTAAGGGGGAAATCAGGTAATGGTCATTGAACGGCAAGATGAGGAATTTGGATTTGAATTACCATGTAGAACATTGTTCTTGAAGCTATACAAAATAATTTTACATAGTTGTCCTCTCTACCCAGTAGCCTTTAAAAAAAGGACACTAGGCCAGGTGCAGTGGCTTATGCCTGTAACCCCAGCACTTTGGGAGGCTGAGGCAAGTGGATCACTTGAGGCCATAAGTTCGAGACCAGCCTGGCTAAAATGGAGAAACCCCATCTCTATTAAAAATAGGAAAGCTAGCCTGGCATGATGGCGGGTTCCTGTAGTTTCAGCTACTCAGGAGGCTGAGGTGGGAGAATCACATGAGCCCGAGATGCCAAGGTTGCAGTGAGCTAAGATCATACCATGCCACTGCACTTCAGTTTGGGCCACAGAGCGAGACCCTGTCTCAAAAAAAAAAAGGAAACCAAAGAGTTTATTTTCATTTCCTAATTGTGTTATCTCAGAGAGAGAGATATATATATAATGTATAAATATATATAAATGTTTAATTTATATAATTAAATACATAAAATATATATTTACATATAATTAAAATATATAAAATATATATTTATATATTTTATTTATATACATTAAATATATATTTTTTGAGATGGAGTCTTGCTCTGTCACCCAGGCTGGAAGGCAGTGGCTCGATCTTGGCTCACTGCAACTTCAGTCTCCCTAGTAGCTGGGATTACAGGAATGCGCCACCACACCCGGCTAATTGTTTGTATTTTTAGTGGAGATGGGGTTTCACCATGTTGGCCAAGCTGGTGTTGAACTCCTGGCCTTTGGGGATCCACTAGCCTTGGCCTCCCAAAGTGCTGGGATTACAGGCGTGAGCTACCACATCTGGCCTATCCCAGATATATATTAATGTTCACTGCTACCTATTACAAAATGGAGAACGAAGAGTGTGAATATTACAGTGTAACCGACTTTAATCCTAGGCCAAGTATAAATAGTAAATTAGTATTTGAATACATATTTTATCGATACATATTATTTGGCATTCTAAGATCTCTGAGATCAAGATGTTCTTAATGTTTACTGTCATCCCGGTAGCAGATGTGATGTTGTCATTGTCTGCACTTATATGGACTTGGTCATAGCTGTTACTATTGTCATAACAACAGTTGACAGTCAAATTATATGTACGGTTAGTACCACATGGTTTACTTGCCATTTCACATGTCACTTAAAAATTTACACCGTGATTCAACATTGAAATGAAAACAAAACAAAACAAAACAACCAAAACAGCTGTGTATGAAGAAAGGCATGGAAGCAGAATGGCAGGGTATAAACTTGATTTTATATGAAGCCAAATATTTTCCTTTGGAGGAGGAATGTTTGCAGTTTCAGATTTTTTTTGCAAAACTATACTCAAGCGCTTTATGCAACCCAGAAGGAAAGATACCCATAGATGTATTAAGCTGTGTTAAGTTTTGTTACTGAGAAACATGTGAAAGAATTGACCATAATATGCCAGACAGTGCACCTGGAAGCAGGGGAAATTGCCGTATTCCTCAACATAAATGAAAAAGTTCAGAGCTTTAAGAAGCTAGTGTGACTGATTTATATATCTCCTAGGACTGCCATTAAGACATTGTGTCATAGTTTAAGTGGCAGCAGTTTTCCTTTCTTTGTAACTGATGCCACCTTAGATTTAGTCAAATTTAATATTTACCTCTCTGCTTCTGATGATATGATAGCTGGTTTAGAACACATTGCACTACTAAGTTATCAAACTTGTGATTGTATAAAGACAGGCAAAATTTTTAAATAAAGAAATTTGTTAAGGTGCAAAGATCAAGATCAAAATATAAGAATAGGCTGGGCGTGGTGGCTCACACATATAATCCTAGTGCTTTGGGAGGCTGAGGCAGGTGGATCACTTGAGGTCAGGCGTTTGAGATCAGCATGGCCAGCATGGTGAAACCCTGTCTTTACTAAAAATGCAAAAATTAGCCGGGCATAGTGGCAGGTGCATATAGTCCCAGCTATTTGGGAGGCTAAGGCAAGAGGATCACTTGAACCTGGGAGGCAGAGGTTGCAGTGAGCTGACATCATGTCACTGCACTCCAGCCTGGGCGACAGAGTGAGAAATAAATAAATTAATTAAAAACAATGTAAAAATACAAGAATAAACTATTTGCATTTTTTTGCATTAGATATTCTTGCCTTTTTTTTTTGTTTTGTTTTCTGAGATACAGCGTGGTATAGTGCATCCTTTGTTAGCAGTAGCTTTGTGTAAAATTACTTAACTTTTCTGTGCCTCAGCTCTGTAGGATGGGCATGATACCTATGTCACAGGTCTGTCACGAGGGTTGAATGAGTTAAATTAGTTAATACATGCTAAGTGTTTTTTTTTTTTTTTTTTTTGAGACAGAGTTTTGCTCTTGTTGCCCAGGCTGGAGTGCAGTGGCACGATCTTGGCTCACAGCAACCTCCGCCTCCTGGGTTCAAGTGATTCTCCTGCTTAAGCCTCTTGAGTAGCTGGGATTACAGGCATGTGCCACCATACCCGGCTAATTTAGAATTTTTAGTGGAGACGGGGTTTCTCCATGTTGGTCAGGCTGGTCTCGAACTCCTGACCTCAGGTGATCCACTCACCTCAGCCTCCCAAAGTGCTGAGATTACAGGCGTGAGCCACTGTGCCCAGCTACATGCTAAGTGTTTATAGTAGCACCTGGCTAAAAGTAAGCAGTGTATGTTAGCTATTACTTTTTATTGGGATTATTTTCTGTGAATCATAAATACTAATCGTTACACAGAGTAATTACCAATGAAGATGTGGTTATCCCATTGTTACCTTCTTGACGCTAGTTTGGTATTAATATGCTACTCATTCCCCCTCTCAATTATTCCACCCTTTTTTTGGGCATATTGATGTTGATCTTTTAGAAAATTATGTGTGATTTATATGAGATACATAGATTCATACCACTGTGGTACAGTAAAATAGGAATTAGAATTAGTTTGGAAAAAATTAATATTTAATTTTTCTAAAAATTACATGCTTGCGATTTTAGTTTTTGCCAAGGCTGAATCTGGATACCTTTTAGTTTGATAATCAACTCTCCCAGTGCACAGGCAGTGACTGGATTTGACAAGACTCATAACCTGAAAGTCTGCTGGTCTCAGCAGGGTAGGGTTCCATTTCTAGCCTATGACTATAGCCTATGACTACAGCAGAATGACTGTTGTTGCTTCTTCGAGGACTTTAGAGAGATGTTTCAGTTAGTTATTTCTAGTTGTGTGATACTTTAGTGTTGCATTGGGCTCTCAGCTGTTGAAGAACATAAGATACTGTTTCTCTTACAGCTGGGAGAAAATGTAGACTATCTCTCTGAGACATATTACTAACTTAATTTAAGCATAATCTTAGGAATGGTATAAATTAGATTTCTTGTTGCTGAATTAATTTCAAACTACTTTGTTTTCAACATTCATCTATAAAGATCATTGTGTCTCAAGTTGGGCCAACCAGTTGTTTAGATTGAGCTGTACTTGCAAATCGGTGTTTTGTATTTTGTCTTTGTGCAAAGCAGTATAAAATGATAGGGTGAAGATGTTAAGGCTGAAGGGGTTCTAAACTGATTTTGTATTAGCTGGAAGTTAACAATTTAGGTTTTTTCATTATTTAGATTAATGAAGAGAAAACATTTCATACTTTATACCCTTTGGAATTATTTAATAATTGAGAAAATTCTAGCCTTAGCTGTACTTCTTTTTAAATAAACCCAAATTTTAAATATGTTGATGTTATCATTGGTTAATTACATGATTGGAAACTTACTGTCAGTGAAAAATGATACACACTAATGGCATGTGCAGGAAAGCTTAAAATAGCACATCTTCATGTCCATACAAATTCCCTGGTCTCCTTATATGACCCACTTAATGCATTGCCTACTGAAAGAAAAACCTAGGGCACTTTAAGTGTTCATTAAGGCTAGACTATTACATTTAAATGTTTTATATATTTGTAGTTTTACTGTCATCTCTTATTTCTTTCATAAGTACGAAAGGTATTTATAAATTATTGAACTTTTTGAACTTTTCAAAGAGAAATAGATTTGGCATTTTAGAATGTGTCTGATAGTCAATACCTTGTTACTTGGAGCTTGTTCGTTCTTAAGAGTAAAAAAAAAATGCAGGGCGAGGTGCAGTGGGTCACGCCTGTATTCCCAGTGCTTTGGGGGGCTGAGGCAGGTGAATCTCGTGGTCAGGAGATCAAAATCGGCCTGAACAACAAGGTGAAATCCCATCTCTACAAAAATTAGGTGGGCGTGGTGGCACCTGCCTGTAATCCCAGCTACTCAGGAGGCTGAGGCAGGAGAATTGCGTGAACCCGCGAGGTGGAGCTTGCAGTGAGCTGAGATAGCACCACTGCACTCTAGGCTGGGTGACAGAGCAAGACTGTGTCTCAGAAACAAAAAAAACAAAAAATAAAAAAAAAAAAGGCAAGGCCTCAGGCATGTTTATCCAAGATGCTTTCTTTTACTCACTCTTTAAATGTACCCAGGTTTACTTTTTGACTGACATGTTTGTGGTTTTTTTGTTTATTTTGCAAATATAGAGCTGCCAAATGCTGTTAAATCAACTGAGAGAAATCACAGGCATTCAGGACCCTTCCTTTCTCCATGAAGCTCTGAAGGTTGGTTTCCAGATCTTTGTTAGTTAGGAGGTTTAAAAGCAGCTGTTTATATTATAGTTACAGCAGTTTAAGCTATTTCTATGCCAAAATTAAAGCACATATAGGGACAGAAGCTCTACAGGTTAAATTACTGACCCAATATCTTCAACGTGTAAATTTTAAGGGACTGGAGGAGATTTGCAGTTGGGGCTACCCTGCAGGGTAAAAGAGATTTGAGAAATGTCAACCAGTTGCACTGTATAGGCTTTATGGTTCCTGATCCCAATCAGCAAACTAAATAATATTTTGAGTCAGGGAAGTTCGAACTGCTTATCTGATATTAAAAAAACTGTTGTTACTCTTAAGGTGTGATAATAGCATCATAGCATATATATAGATATGGATAGATATAGATTTGGCATTTCAGAATGTTTCTGACTTAAGAGTGTGTGTGTGTGTGTGTGTGTGTATATATATATATATATATATATACACTTTGTCTTATATGTATACTTTGTATTTTATATATATATATTCACTTAAGAGTGTGTGTATATATATACTTTTTTTTATTTTTAATTTTTTGAGATGGAGTCTCGCTCTGTTGTCCAGGCTGGAGTGCAGTGGCACAATCTTGGCGCACTGCAGCCTCTGCCTACGGCATTCAAGTGATTCTTCCACCTCAGTCAGCCTCTCCAGTAGCTGGGATTACAGGCTTGCATCACCACACCCGGCTAATTTTCATATTTTTAGTAGGGATGGGTTTCACCACATTGGCCAGGCTAGTCTTGAACACCTGACCTGAAGTGATCCACCCGTCCTGGCCTCCCAAAGTGCTGGGATTGTAGGTGCAAGCCACTGCACCTGGCCTTGGGTTATATTTTTAAAAGATACATTCTGAAATGTTGACCAATGATATGGTAAGATGCTTAGGATTTGCTTCAAAATATCTGACAGAGTATAGGAGGTTTAGAAAAAATGAGGTTATGACTAGGTGACTAGTTAATTATTGAAGCCAAGTGTTGTGTACATGGGTTTCTGTTATTCCCTATCCTGGTATATATGTAAGAACTGTGTCCTTGTAAAAAGATAAAAACAAGTATGATCACCACTACAAATAGGTAACTGCTTGCCTTTTTGTTGTTGGTTTTTTTTTTGTGTGTGTGTGTGTGTGTGTGTTTGAGATAGGAGACAGGGTCTCACTCGGTTGCTCAGCCTGCAGTGCAGTGGCGTGATCTCAGCTCACTGTAGCCTCTGCCTCCTGGGCTCAAGCAGTCCTCCCACCTCAGCCTCACTAGCAGCTGGGACTCACACCTGGCTAGTTTTTGTATTTTTAGTAGGGACGGGGTTTTGCCAAGTTGCTCAGGCTGGTTCCCAATTCCTGAACTCAAGCAGTCTGCCCGCCTTGGCCTTCCAATGTGCTGGGATTACAGGCATGAGTGCCCGGCCTGCTTGGTGTTTTTATTGTAGGGCTGACTTCATTTAGAATGTCTATGTTAATTGCCAACCCCCTTTTTGATACATTGTGCCTTAAACTGTTCAGAGAAATCATGAGTAGTAGTATCCAAAGCAATGAGAACAACTCTCCATTGAGATTTCGTTTTTGTTTGGGTGTTGTGGGAAGTCAGAGCATGGAAGCTCCCTCCTGTAATGAGGTGTTTGATAGATTAGATGCTTTGAGCACATTAGACCTACTGTCCACCATAGTCTCATAATTCTACCTAGAATTCTGCCTAAAAGTACTCAGTGTGTCACCAGGGTAGTACAGAGTTAATACTCAAAACTAGTTTTAAATTCTATGATGATTACTTTTGAAATTTTCTTTTCTCTTTCTCCCTTAGGCCAGTAATGGTGACATTACTCAGGCAGTCAGCCTTCTCACTGATGAGAGAGTTAAGGAGCCCAGTCAAGACACTGTTGCTACAGAACCATCTGAAGTAGAGGGGAGTGCTGCCAACAAGGAAGTATTAGCAAGTAGGTTCCGTATATCCTGTCTTGGCCCTTTACTGAACTAGCAGAGAATAAGAAACCAAGTGTATGTGAGTTCCCTGTTAATCACATCAGCCCCTTGAAAATAATAGTAATAATAGCTTATTACTGAGCCATTGCTGTATGGCAGACACAATTCTAAAGACTTAAAAAATTTCATTCGTTCATTTACTCATTGTTTGGCATTTATTTAGTGAGGACCAACTGTGTGCCAAGCACTCTTGAATCCCTGCCCACATGTAGCTTATTTTATTTATTTATTTATTTTTCCCCCCCGAGACGGAGTTTTGCTCTTGTTACCCAGGCAGGAGTGCAGTGGCGCGATCTCGGCTCACCGCAACCTCCGCCTCCTGGGTTCAGGCAATTCTCCTGCCTCAGCCTCCTGAGTAGCTGGGATTACAGGCACGTGTCACCATGCCCAGCTAATGTTTTGTATTTTTAGTAGAGACGGGGTTTCACCATGTTGACCAGGATGGTCTCGATCTCTTGACCTCGTGATCCACCTGCCTCGGCCTCCCAAAGTGCTGGGATTACAGGCTTGAGCCACCGCGCCCGGCCACATGTAGCTTATTTTTTAGTGGGAGAAGATCAACAAGTAAATAAATTATGTAATATATTAGAATGTGATAAATACCATGGAGGAAAAGGACAGAATGAAAGAAATGAAAAAGGAGTGCTGGGGACTGGATTTCTAATGGGATGGACTTTTAAGAACGCCCAGGGGCCGGGTGCGGTGGCTCACGCCTGTAATCCCAGCACTTTGGGAGGCTGAGGCAGTGGATCACGAGGTCAAGAGATCGAGACCATCCTGGTCAACATGGTGAAACCCCGTCTCTACTAAAAATACAAAAAATTACCTGGGCATGGTGGCGCGTGCCTGTAATCCCAGCTACTGAGGAGGCTGAGGCAGGAGAATTGCCTGAACCCAGGAGGCGGAGGTTGCGGTGAGCCGAGATCGCGCCATTGCACTCCAGCCTGGGCAACAAGAGCGAAACTCTGACTCAAAAAAAAAAAAAAGAACGCCCAGGGGAGGTGAGGGAGTAAATCATTTCAGGACCTGAGATAGGAGTGCACCTTAGCTTGCTCAGGGAACTGCAAGGAGGCCAGTGCTAAGGCTCAGTGAGTGAGAGGGCCGAAAGGGATGGTGCGTGGAAATAGAAGGAGGTGGATCATTCAGAACCTTCCTAAGTCCTGGCTTTTGCTGTGAGTTAGGTGGGTAGCCTTTGAAGAGTTGGAGCAAAGGAATAATATAAACCAATTTTCATTTATCATCATTCTGACGGTGGTGTTGAGAACAGAATGTTAGGGACAGGGTAGTGATGAGTATGGGTCAGATCAGGGAACCCAGGCCAGGCTGCTGTGGTGGAGAGTAAGCAGTGCTGCATTCTGGCACATAGTTTGTTTTTGTTTTTGAGTTGGAGTCTTGCTCTGTCGCCAAGGCTGGAGTGCAGTGGCACAATCTCAGCTCACTGCAACCTCCGCCTCCTGGGTTCAAGCGATTCTCCTGCCTCAGCCTCTAAAATAGCTGGGACTACAGGCGCACACCACCACGCCTGGCTAATTTTTTGTATTTTTAGTAGAGACGGGGTTTCACTGTAGTAGCCAGGATAGTCTCGATCTCCTGATTCTCGTGATCTGCCTTCTTTGGCCTCCCAAAATGCTGGAATTACAGGCATGAGCCACTGCACCCAGCCTGGCATATAGTATTTTTAAGGTTAAAGGCAGTAGGATTTACTTACTGAGGAGAGAGAGGAGTTAAAGGTGACTCAAAATTTTTTTTCGTAAGCTGCTGAAAGGATAGAGTTGGACTTAACCAAGACGGGAATCACTGTAGGTGGAACAGATTTGGTCCAACAGATGAAGAGAGCAGTTTTGGGGATATTAAGTTTGAAATGCCTGTTCGACATTCACGGCAAAGGTGTCAGAAAGACAGTGGTGACCCAGGTGCACAGTTCAGAGGAGTCCAGGCTGGAGGTAGGTGGACTTAGAATCATAACCTATAAATGCTCTGTAAAGCTGTGAGACTGAGGAGCTCTCAAAGGGAGTTGGTATAGGAGAAAGAAAAGGTTCCACAGCTTAAACACTGGTTGCTCAGTGTTCAGAAGTCTCAGGAGGTGAAGAGTGTCTGGGGAAAGCCAGGAGAATGGGACTCTGGAAGCCAAGGAGGCTTCTGGGAGGAGAGACCAAGGAGACCCTTCTGGAGTCTTGTGAGAGGAAGGTGAGGTGGTGTTAATGGACATTTGAGCTGTTAGTTTTGAGCTATTCCGAATGATGCTGCTGTGTGTATTCTCATGTTTCTCTTGGTACATACTGCAACTTTTTTTTTGTCAACATTGTTCTTTTTGAAACTCATCCATGTTGAGGGTTATAACTGTAATTCATTTTCACTGGTGTGTAATATTCCATGGTCTGAATATACCACATTGTGTGTATTTGTCTGTAGTAAATAAGAATAAATAAAAGGTTCCTTTTCAAAGCTTTCGTCTCTTAGTTCATTACTAATGAATAATAGTTTCTTCAAAGGTTAATTTGCTTTAAAGCTTTTGCTCATAATCTTAAAGTAGCTGTTAGTCATAATAAATAAGTGCATCCCGTGTTCTTTGCTCTTACACTTTATTTATTTACACCCCCCCTCTACCCTCCATCCCCCACCCCTCACCCCCAACCAGCTAGCTGTTACATTTTAACCTAGATATTTGCCATGATATGCCTGGACAAGCCCAGTGAAGTCTTACGTCATAGCTTATTCCCCTTCCTTATTTGGAAATGTTATCGCTTCTCTAAGCATTCCTCAAATTACTTCCTCTTTTGCTTTGTTCTCCTCTGTCTTTACTTCTTTAGAAAACTTCCAAGTTTTTAGCCAACTGGGTCAGACAAAGAATGTGAGGTCTTGTTCCAGCCAATGGAAACTGGACACAGCAGTAGGACGATTGCGTCAGGTTATGAAAGTTTTAAATGTCCCTGTCTCCTTGTTCAGGGGTGCTCCCGTGGCAAGACAGCCAGTGAGTTGCACCCTTCCTGTAGGAAGTAAAACTAGCCTTGCTCAGTAATCCATTGTCTCTGTGTGGATTTTTCCCGATGTTATAAACCCGTTTCCATGTCTGTTGACTTTGGGGTTGTTTTCAAGCTTTTGCTATTATAAACAAGCCTGCTGTGAGCTGTTGGGATTCATGCTTCTTGTCCTTATATGCAAGAGTTTCTTTAGTGTATATACCCAGTGATGTAGTTGGTAGGTATTAAGACATGCTCATCTTCAAAGGTAATGACAGTCTTTTACAAAATAAGTTTTTACCTATTTATACTGTTTTTTTTTTTTGACAGCGTCTTACTCTGTTGCTCTGGCATGATTCAGCTCACTATAACCTACCCCTTCCAGATTAAAGGGATTCTCATGCCTCAGCGTCACTAGTAGCTGGGATTGCAGGTGCCCACCATCACACCCAGCTAATTTTTGTATTTTTAGTAGTGACCGGGTTTCACCACATTGGACACTCTGGTCTCAAACTCCTAACTTCTAACTCCTCTGCCTCCCAAAGTTCTGGGATTACAAGCCTGAGCCACCATACCTGGCCTATATTCTGTTTAACAGGGCTTGAGAGTGACCATTGCTTTAAAATTTATCTTACATTGGGAAATTGTTGTTCTTCCTTTTGAATTGAAATACTATCTCAGTTTCCTCCCTTGGGTCTTACAGATGCTAATAAAAACGTTAGGTTAATTAACAAAAGAATGGTGAAAGGCAGAGGGGAGAGTCAAAGGGCTCATCTTAGGAAGGTGGAAATTTTTAAAGAGCTCTGTTATAATTTTTCTTTAGCACCGAAAGTATTTGCATGATCTGTTGGGTTAGTAAAGCTCAGTTCAGAGTCAGTGTCTGTACCTGTCAGGACCCATTTGTAGCCCCCTAGGGCTACCAGCATCAGTCTCACTGGCCAGCTATGTTCTGGGCCTTGCCACCGGGGAATCTCCCCATAGCCTGAGGCAGTATCTTTCTCTTGCAGATGGAACAGTTCTTATTGGCGTTTTGTTCTTGAGAGGGTGGAAAGCGAACATGTGTAGACTCAGCCCATCTCTGCACTGCTGCAGTACCCCCATATTAACTTATCTAAGGGATTTCTTCTGATTGGCATTGACATGCCCTATTTTAATGTGCCCTTCAAATTTCCATAGTGTCATGCCCGATACGGGCATCCCTTTAATAGGCCAGGTTTCCATTGCTCTCCGGCCTGATCATGTAAAAACTGAGTCACTGCCCACTGCCCATAACTGAGTAAAAACCCTAACACAGGGGCTTTTACCGCTGTTCACTTCTTCCATCACTGCGAGAAAAACAACGTGCAGTCAACACACCCAGTGGACTTGTTTTTACCCGCTTTGATCCCAGTGGCATGCTTCCTTCCAAATAGGTTGTTGTCCATTCACCTTGGAACTGCCATCTGTAAACAAAGCAGCTCTTTGTTGGTCTGTTGGGAGCTGTTTATTGGGAAACTGTCCAAGTGTGGATATGATCCAGCAGCTCCTCACGCAGTTCCAGAGTCAGTCCTAGGGGAAAAGAAGCTCTCTGCTACCTGGGGAATGCAAAGACCTCCTTGAATTTTCCAGGTAGCAAGATCCTGTATAAACTATTTCCATTTTATTATGGAACTCTCTTGGGCACTGCCATCCTCATTGAAGTGTTTCTCTGACAGCCCACAAAAAGACAGCATGAGTATTTCAGGTTTCAAGATGATTTTATGTCCTCAATTATAGGGGTAGCTTCAATTAATGTCTCATGGCAAGGTAATATATGCCCCTCAAGTGGTAATTCTCTAGCCCAAAGTCTCAGTAGTTGTCGCTGGGAGGCATTTACAGGCTTTTGCCATGAGCTCTGGTAAATGCTCCGCAATCAGTTTGTCCCTGCCAGCATGTCAACTTCTATGTTGTGTAGGCTCGGGGAATCTTTCTGGTTCCCATTTAGCACATCTAATTATTATTGCTTGAAGAGCAAGTTTACGTGCCTTCTGTTTCACAGGAGTAGGCAGAGGGAATGTTCTCCAGGCAAATACAATATCGATTTCCATAATACAACAAAGTAGAATTGATGGAACTACTTCACATGAAGCAGGTTCAGACATGCCAACTCTCCTATAAAATTTTATCCTAATTCCATCAACCCTTACATTCCTAAGTATAGCCTCCATTAGGACCTTATTAGCAGGTTTTGGAATCACAGTGCATTGGGCTTATGTGTCACAGAGCCCCAGAAAGGTTTCTACTCCATGCCCTGACCCTTTTACCACTGGTGTACTTAAGGCTTTGGGTCCTCAGCAAGGGATTGAACCAAGGAACTCTTGGCTGTTTGTCAGTCTTTATCTTGATTAACCTGCCTCAACATTGACCCACGCAATTGTTGGTCATCTTTCTCTTTGGAGTCTCTGCCTTTCAGCTTTTAAAGTTTCTCCAAACTGGGGTAAATGCAAGAAACTTGTTTCATAGCCCTTTAATGTTGGTTAATCAGCAGAGGTTCCCTTCTGTCCATCCACCTTTGGTAGTACTATATTAAAACCTTTAATCAGTACCTTTAATTGAAAAGACTGTACTTTCCCCACTGATCTACAGTATCAATTCTACATTATCTCAAAATTTCTCTTTCTCCTTAGTTTCACCTCATCAATGTTTTCTTTACTTACTTCCTTAATAATCCTTTAAACATTTCCACCTTTGTCCCTTGACTTTTCCCATCAGCCTTTTACCATACTCCTGTTAATGAACGTTTTGTTTTTATTTGCATCTGTAAGACCCATGAGAGGAAGTTGAGATAGCAAATCTAATAAGGCTTCCAGAACTCTTTCAGTTTTGCTGCAGTCATGTTTTATGAGGGGGTCTACGCTGAAGGGGTGTCCTTAACCACAGCATGACCTAGGTAATGGCCATATTCAGTGATGGAATATCCCTGTCATGATAAAGCCAGTGTCTATTTCATTGAGTATCCATTTTCAGTTCTTTTGTGTGTATTCCTAGAAGTAGAATTGCTGGGTCATATGATAATTTTATGTTTAACTTTTTGGGTAACATTTCTAAAAAAGGACTGTTTATTTTTTTTAAACTGCAACATTATCACACTTTAATCTCTTAATCTCATCAAATACCCAGTGTAGAAATTTCCCTGGTTATCTCATTAACAGTGTTGGCAGTTTTTGTAGGAACAGTGATCCAAATAAATTAGAACGTCAAGTATGTTTGAAGTATCTTTTAAGATTCTCTTTATCTATAAATTCCCCCTTTTTTTCTTGCAGTTTAATATCCAAAGAAATCAAGTCCTTTGTTATGTCAGTTTTCACACATTCTGGAGTTTGGCGATTGTATTCCTGTTTCAATGGATTTTTCTGTCTCATGTCTTTCGTATAAACATAGATGCTTATCTGGCATGACTGTGTCATAGGTAGTGTTGTGTGTATATCTTCTATTGCATTCGATTGAGAAGCATAAAATGTTTGATTGCCCTCTTTGTGTTGTTAAAATCATAATTGTATTTGAGTATTGTCAGCTTAATTCATAAAGTTTCTCACTTAGCATTTTCAGCTGTGGTTGATCGTTACCTAGATTCTTTATTTTGGTAAAAGTAAAAGACAATAGAATGGTAATATTCTATCATAATTAGGATAATTGGAATAGTTCTAATGATAATTGTATTATTTACTTATTTATTTATTTTTGAGAACAATTCTCCAAGTCTTGCTCTGTCGCCCAGGCTGGAGTGCAGTGGTGCGATCTTGGCTGACTGCAGCCTCTACCTCCCGGGTATAAGCGATTCTCTCGCCTCAACCTCCCGAGTGGCTGGGATTTACAGGCACACACCACCACACTCGACTAATTCTTTTAAATGTTTAGAGACAAGGTTTCGCCATGTTGCCCAGTCTGTTCCTGAACTCCTTAGCTCAAGCCATCTGCCCACCTTGACCTCCCAAAGTGCTGGGATTACAGGCGTGAGCCGCTGTGCCTGGCCAGTTGCACCGTTCAAAATCCCACCAACAGTGCACAAAGGTTCCCGTTTCTCCACATTCTTGCCAGTCTTAATATTATTTTTTGATAGCTCTCTCCATAGGTGTGAAATACTGTGGTTTTGATTTACATTTTTCTGATAATTAGTAGTATTGAGTATCGTGTGCTTATTGGTCATTTATCTAGTATATTCTTCAGAGAAATGATTTCAGATTTTTGCTTATTTTTGAAATCGCTGTTTGTGTGTCTCATTCAGTTTCAGGAGTTCTTTGTATGTTCTGTGTATATATCTCTTATCAGATGCATGTTTTACAACGATTTTCTCCCTTTCTGTGATGGCGTCCTTTGAAGCCTAAAGAATTTTTTAAAATCCTTCTTTTTTCTTTGGTTCCTTATGCTTTGTGTGTCATCTAAAATTCCGTTGCCTAATCTAAGGTCATGAAAATTTACACCTGTGTTGTCCTCTAAGAGTTTTATAGTTTTAGCTCTCATCATGAGGACTTAATGCATTTTGACTTAATTTTTGTGTGTGGGGCTAGGTAGGAGTTCAGCTTTATTCTTTTGCACGTGGTGTCCAATTGTCACAGCACCACTGGTCGAAAAGATATTCTTTCCCCCTTGAGTTGTCTTAGTACTTAGGTTGCAAATCAATTGACCATAAATGTGAGAGTCTATTTCTGGACTATAAATTCTATTCCATTGATGTATATGTCTCCTTATGCCAGTAGTACACAGTCTTGATTACTGCAGTTTTATAATATTTGTGGGGTTTTTTTCTTTTTTGTTTTTAACTGCTCCTGTAGGGCTACCCGATAAGCAGTATGCCCAGAGTAGCTATAGATTTATTTTGGGTTTCCCTTGTAGGTGATTATTATCTGTGAATTATGACAGCTTTGCTTCTTATTTTCTAGTCTTTATATTCTTAGAGAGAGAGTCTCACTCTTTCGCCCAGGCTGGAGTGCAGTGGCATAATCTCAGCTCACTGCAACCTTTCCCTCCTGGGGTCAAGATTCTCCTGCCTCAGTATCCCAAATAGCTGGAATTAGAGGCATGTGCAATCATGCCTGGCTAATTTTTGTATTTTTAGTAGAGTCGAGGTTTCACCATGTTGGCAAGGCTGTTCTCATACACCTGACCTCAAGTGATCCACCCGTCTTGGCCTCCCAAAGGGCTGGGATTATAGGCGGGAGCCGACAAGCCCAAAAGTTCTTACTGCCTGGCTAGAACTTCCAAAACCATGGTGAATAAAAAGCAGTGATAATAGATAGGTTTGTCTTAGTCTTGATTTTAAAGCAAATGTATTTAACATTTCTCCATTAAATACAAAAATTTGCCATGGACTTCTCATGGATACTTTTTCTCAGCCCAAGTTTATTTTTTTCTCTTCCTATTTTTATCCTGAAAGAAAGTTGAATATTATCAAATACATTTTCTGTATCTATTAAGATGATTATTTTTTTCTTCTAACTGTTACGATAGTGAATTTTACTGATCCATCTAGTATTAACTCAATTTTTTTTTCCTGTATAAACTCATCTTGGTCTTAATATGTAATTTTTTTCCCTATATTAATTGGGTTCTATTTGCTAATATTTTGTTTAGGTATTTTGCATCTGTGATTATGTGTGAGTTTCACTTTTCTTTTCCCTTACTGTTCTTAACTGGTTGAGGAGTGTGTCCCTATTCTTTGAAATATTTTGTATGAGATTGGAAATATCTGTTCCCTGAATGTTTGATATTTGGCTGACATTTGTGATAATAGAGACTATTTAACCCATATGTGTGGGATCTACATTTGACTTTGTGGAATGAGAATACAGAAGAGGGTATTTGATTCATTTGGTTTTTGCAGCTTGTTATTTCTGTACTGTGGGCTAGTCTAAGGTTCCAGTGTAGCTGAAGTTACTCATTTGACTCTGTTATACAGTAATAAAATTGTTACACAGATGAGCCATTATTGTAGTGAAAGCTGGGGAGTATGTCTTTATCTTTTACTTATATGACACAAGGGCAGTGTTTCCTATATGTAGACTAACTAAATTTCTGTTTATCTTACAGAAGTGATAGACCTTACTCATGATAACAAAGATGATCTTCAGGCTGCCATTGCTTTGAGTCTGCTGGAGTCTCCCAAAATTCAAGCTGATGGAAGAGATCTGAACAGGTTACTGATTTAACTTATAATCCTTACCCCCACATTTGTGTGCATGTCAAAGGCAATAGCTCTGTGAATGCCACTCAGAAATAATTCTGCCAAGCACTTGAATGAAATTTCTTTTAGGATAAATTTTGAATTTGCATTAGCTTACTCTTTGGTTCACTTTTGGAAAAGCCAAACTGAAAGGGGTCTTATTGCAACCTGTGTCTTTGAGTAGAAGTGTGCCAGGTGTTTTAGTTCACAGTTACTAGGGTAAATTAAAAACAACCTAGTCCAGGTATCTGATAAATGTATATTCTCTTTTATAAACTTTGAGGGTTATGCTGTTGCATATTTTTTAATGAAAGTTATTCAACTACCCTGCCTTATAAGTGATCAAGGAATCTATTTCTTTAAACTGGTACTAATTTGGTGATTGTTTGGTACTGTTCACCAATGTCCAGTTCCAGTGGTCGCCTATCAGTTTCTGGACATGTTTATTCCCTCACACTGCTGAGTTGTTTGTTTCAGGGAACATAGGGCTATGTTTTGTGTCCTGGGCAATTTGGAGCTCTTATCTTTAGTACAGTGTCTCTCCTGCCCTTTTCAGTGGCGGGGTCTTAGATAGTATGCTGTGTTGAAATCTAAAACTTCTAATATGGTAGCCTTAAACAGTCTTGAGTTTCAACTTATCATGGACCTTATTAGTAATAATGTGAGTTAAGGAAGGATTAACATTTTTATGTTAAAATCTTGCTTTTCATTTGCATTACAATTTTATAGTTACTTATATAGCTAGGGATTATCTAGTAAATACTTCTTCTGGCATTTTGAATTATCCATGAAAGGTTATAGCATCCTCCATATGCTATATTATTCTTTAACTACTTTCTTTTTTGATGTATGGTATCTTGCACAACATAGGATGCACGAAGCAACCTCTGCAGAAACTAAGCGCTCAAAGAGAAAACGCTGTGAAGTCTGGGGAGAAAACCCCAATCCCAATGACTGGAGGAGAGTTGATGGTTGGCCAGTGGGGCTGAAAAATGTTGGCAATACATGTTGGTTTAGTGCTGTTATTCAGGTATGATATTTTTAAGAGTTAACTGTATCTTTTGGAAGTAACTTTGTAATTTATTAAAGTGAAATGTAGAAACATAGCTTTCAAAAAGTTAAAACAAAGGCCGGGCGCGGTGGCTCAAGCCTGTAATCCTAGCACTGTGGGAGGCCGAGGCGGGTGGATCATGAGGTCAAGAGATCGAGACCATCCTGGTCAACATGGTGAAACCCCGTCTCTACTAAAAAATACAAAAAATTAGCTGGGCATGGTGGCGCGTGCCTGTAATCCCAGCGACTCAGGAGGCTGGGGCAGGAAAATTGTCTGAACCTGGGAGGCGGAGGTTGCGGTGAGCCGAGATCGCGCCATTGCACTCCAGCCTGGGTAACAAGAGCGAAACTCCATCTCAAAAAAAAAAAAAAAAAAAAAAAAGTTAAAACAGATCTATAAAACTGGGGAGTTTTTCCTGTGGCATTATTGTGTTTTGGATTTAGATGCTCTGATGTCTAAGTTGGGCAGTACTAAAAAAAAATCTTCTGTGGTTGTAAATATATCGAATAGGTGTTTTGGATAAGTGTTTAGTGAACACTATATTATAGCAATGAGAGTGAATAAGGAGAAAAGAGTTGTTGAAGGCTATCCAGGTAGGTGACAGTGGTGGTCTGGAATAGAGAAGTGTCAAAAGTCATGGAAGGAGAGAAGTGAATGCATTCTTGAGGCGCTGAGGTAATCAAATCTATGAGATTGGCGGGCAGTTGGATATAGGATACACCTGCAGCCGTTGAGTAAGACTCTGAGGTTTCTAGTTCGAGTAACCAGGTGGATTATAGTGCCATTTGACACTGGAAGAGAAATAATTTGGGTGTGTGTTAAGAATGGATTTTAGTTCAGTTTTTTTGTTGTTGTTGTTTGTTTGTTTTTTTCTTGAGATGGAGTCCTGCTCTGTCGCCCAGGCTAGAGCACAGTGGTGCGATCTCAGCTCACTGCAACCTCCGCCTCCCAGGTTCAAGCAATTTTCCTGCCTCAGCCTTCTGAGTAGCTGGGACTATAGGCAAGCACCACCACAACTAGCTAAATTTTGTATTTTTAGTGGAGACAGTTTTACCATGTTGGCCAGGCTGGTCTCCAACTCCAGACCTCCATTTGCATTACAATCTTACAGTTGCTTACATAGCTAGGGATTATCCAGTGAATACTTTTCCTGGGATTTTGAATTATCCATGAAAGGTTATAGCATCCTCCATAGTGCTGGTCTCCCAAAGTGCTGGGATTACAGGCGTGAACCACTGCGCCTGGCTCCATTACTAATTTTTTAGTAGAGATGGGGTTTCACCATGTTGGCCAGGTTGGTCTCAAACTCCTGACCTCAGGTGATCTGCCTGCCTCAGCCTTCCAAAGTGCTGGGATTTCAGATGTGAGCCACCGCAGCCGGCCCAGCATCTTTATTTTTTAAATGTATTATTTATTTAGTTATTCATTTGAGACAAGATGGTACAATCTTGGCTCACTGTAACCTCTGCCTCCTGGATTCCGGGAATCCTCTTCCCTCAGCCCTCCAAGTAGCTTACAGGCATGTGCCACCACGCCTGGTCAGTTTTTGTATTTTTAGTAGAGATGGGGTTTTACCATGTTGGCCAGGCTGGTCTTGAACTCCTGACCTCAAATGATCCACCTGCGATGGCCTCCCAAAGGGCTGGGATTACAGGCATGAGCGACTACACCTGCTGATCAACTCAGTTTTAGATATGCTGAGTTTGAGGTGCCAGCGTCTGTGTATGCTGTGGTCTTAACTACCCTTCATTAAATTCAGAGTGCCCTTTTGTCCTTTCATCGCATACCTAGCAAATCCTCCAACTTAAATGAGTTGAGTTTAAGGAGATACCATGTAGGCAGATAATTATATGAATTTTACTTGAGAAAAAAGTGCTGGGCTGCAGCTACAATTTTGGAAATCAATGCCATGTAGTTGGTAATAAAACTGAGGGAGTGAATGAATTCACTAGAGGATAGTGGCTTTCTAGAAGTGTCAGTCAGGCATCTTAAACTTACATTGCTCCAATGTAGCCCTTGATGCTCACCCCAGCAGTCTTCTCCATCATGGTACATGGCACCTACCCAGCTGCTCAAGCTGAAAAATGGAATTCTCCCTTTCTACATCCAGCTTCTGTGTGCCTGGCACTGTCTTAGGCTCTGGTGAAACAGCAGTGACTAAAACAAAACAAAGACCCTACTCTCATGGTTTACTTGGGAAAGAGTGGCACAGACAATAAATGAAACATCAGGTGGTAAAAAGTATAAAGATGAATGAATGAGGCTGTGGGACTGGACAGGGTTCAGCTGGAGAGGGCAGAGGGTCAGGGATGGCCTTTCTGATGAGGTGGGCGTTTGAGCAGAGGCCTGAAGGTGGCCAGGGAATTAGCTATATAATTGCATAGGGAACATTTCAGACAAGGAACAGCAAATAAGCAGACTGAGGTTTAGGAGCTTGCTTAATGTATCTGAGAAAGAGCTAAGACAGTGATCCAGAACTGATAGCAGTGGGATAGGAAAGTGATGGAGGTGGAATGGGAGAGCTTGGGGTCATGATGAGGATTTGGGAGAATTCTGGAAATAGGAATGCATTGGAAGATTTGGAGCAGAGAAGTGATCCGATCATACTTCCAGTTTAAAAGATCACTGGCATCTGTGTTAAGAATAGAGTGTAGGAAGATAATGTGGAACATGTCAGTTCTTTCCTATCTGAAAGGAGAGAGACAGAGAAAGAGAACACTCCCTGCATTCACATCCCCCTCAGCCTTAACTCCTGTGGAGGGTGGACAAGAACCAGCAGATGCAGAGGATAGGTGAGTAAGGCTTCTGGGACAGCATGAGCAGACAGCATAGAAAGTATTTCGGAGGAGCTGACCATAACAAGGAAAAGGGCAAGGGAGTAATAGGCAGGGAGGAGGAAGAAATGATAACTGCATATTAGAGTTGAAGTGGTGTCTTTTTTTTTTCCCCGTCTGTGAAATAAGCAGCCATTTTTTGAGACAGTGGAGAAGCAACAGAGTCAGATTTTAAAGGGAGTGAAAGTTTGAAATAGTTGTTGGAGATGGTGGGAAAAGCAGTTGGCACCAGAGCACAGTAGTAGGATTTCCAAAAATTTGAACGTCTTATTAAAATTGTTGACTTTAAATGAATAGTGATACAAAAATGTTCAGTTTCTATCAGTACTTCTCTTGACAGCATTCTGAACCTCTTACATGGAAAACTCAACCCATTTAAGTTGGAGCATTTGCTGGGCATGTGATCAAAGGACAAAAACGTTCTCTGAATTTAATGAAGGGTAATTAAGACCATAATATCAAAGCTAGATGGAGAAAGAAATGAAGATAGGAAGGAGAACTGATGGTTAAGGGGCCAGGAAAGAGATCAATTTGCTTGGGCCCCTGCTGAAGTCAAAGAACAGGTATCCTGTGGGTAATTGGACAGATAACACAAAAGACACGTAATGGTCCCAGAGTGAGATTTTCTGAATATGTGATCTGCGAACTGATACATCTTAGGTGTTGGCTTCTTTTGGGTGCAGCCTGGGATATGAGTGTAGATAGAGATGGAGTGGAAGAATGTGTCACTAGACATGGGACACCCAAGAAGCAGAGAGATCTCCGGACTGGATGGATGCAAGGGCTCTCAGCAAACAGTTGAACACCTGCTCTATGTCTAGCAGTGTTCTAGGCCCTTGATGTAGGAGTGAACAAAACAAAGACAGCTGTGCCCTCATGGAATGTAAATTCTCATGAGGTGAGAGAGAAATGAACAGTAAACTAAAAACTAACAGAATGATGAACTAGCTAAATAAATTGTATGATACATTAGACTGTGATTGATCCAGTAGAAAAAAGAGCAAAGTTAGGGAGATTAGAACTGCAGGAGGGTGGTAACAGGTTGCAGTCTTAACTGTGGTGTTCAGTGAGCCTCACTGAGGTGGGGAAGGGGGGTGAGACTGGCAAGGGAGTGAACCAGGCAGCTACTGGGACAAAAGCATTCCAGGTAGAGGAATGCATAGAGCAACAGCTTCATGGTGGGAATGGGTTTGGTGTATTCAGGGAACATGCTGGAGTCCCATTGGCTGGATGCTAAGAGCAAAGGGAAGGTCACTGGAGATGAGGGTCTGAGTGGACAGGGAGTCTGCGAAGGTCCCCAGTGGCAGACTGATGAACTCTGGCTCAAGTATTAAAAGGCTCACTCTGGCTTCTGTGAGGAGATCAGGATGGAGGGGCAAGAATGCACAGAGAGAGACCCATGGCTGTCATCCATGCAGAGTGATGGTGACTTGGACTGGACTGGTAGCCCTGGAAATAGAAAAGAGTTGGGGTTCTTAGTATATTCTCAAGACAACACTGACAGGATGTCCTCAGGGCTTGGATGTTGACCAAAGTCACCTAGGAGGATATCAGGACTTGGGAGAGTGAGGAAAGCTATTACCAGATGACAGTCTTCAGTGAATTGGGAGCTTTATTTTGGTCATATTAGGGAGGTAGTTACGAGGAGCTGCATGGCAAGTGTGAGTTGGTGGAGGGAAGCTCTGGAAGCAGAGAGACCATATACAGTTACGCAAGTGAGTGGCAGTGGGAGTTGGAGTAGAGCAGCTGATGGGGCGCTGGTAGGGAGAAAGCAGTTAGGTTATAAAGAGTACCCAGAAGCAGAGGCCAAGGGACCTGTTAGTCATTGGATGTGAATGATTAGGAGAAAGATTCAAGGATTTTTCTGCACTTCTAAACTTTGGTGACTGGAGGAGGATATAATGAAGTGATGCAGAGAACACAGAAGCAGCACCTGTTAGATAGATAATAAGTTGGGAGATGTGAGTAGTATTAGCTCACATTTACTGTGATTTTTAAGAACAATGGCATCTTTGGGGATGGTCCGATTTTCATGATGACAAAGAGGTGGAGTTAAGTGGCCAAGCATGTAAAGCCATTTTTCTCACAGTGGAACAGAAACTTGAGAATGTCACAGGGTAGCCAGCAGGGTAGGAATGCAGGTGTCAGGTAGACAGGTGAGGTGGAAGAGAAGAGAGTGGCTCAGGATAGAGCTCACCAGCCAAGTCCTGGCTCCTGAGAGAACTTTGGTGCAGCAGCATGACCTGGTTTTACACTCCAGTCCAGGTGAACACTCACCCTGTTGGCTGAATCCCACCATGGCTTATGCTAGAGTGAAGGAAGCCAGAGAGGTGCACATGGGCTCTAGTCAGATACTGACACTTTGATTCTTTGATTGACATTAATAAATATACCTGAGGCTTTTAGAATACCAAGAATGTGTTTTATTTAGTTCTAATTGCAAAGTTTTGCCTTTTATCTACCTAGGATGCTGCTTCAAGATTTCCACCATGCAGGCCTGAGAGAGTTTTCATTTGAGGAGCATGTTAGGATGAGGAATTATATATTCATACAAGAGTTTTTTAAAAATTAACTTATGAAAGATATTCATAATAGAAAAATGTGATTTGCAAATAATAAAAAGAATCCCTCTCTTCAATTCTACTAGCCAGGGATATCTGCTGTTAAACTTTTAAAAAATACATTATTATGACAAAGAGTGGAGAATAGTCAACACTGCTGTACTCACCACCTGGCTTAAAAAATTAACATTCAAATTTCTGTTCTGTTGAGTCCCTGTTGTGACATCATCCCTTTCCCACAGACATAACCACACATGTATGTATCCCCAAACAATATGTAGTATTGTTTTACATGTTACTAATCTTAATATAAGCAGTATAATACTTTTTTTTTTTTTTGAGACCGAGTCTCACTCTGTTGCCCAGGCTTCAGTGCAGTGGTGCAGTCTCGGCTTACTGCAACCTCTGCCTCCTGGGTTCAAGCAATCTTACTGCCTCAGTCTCCCGAGTAGCTGGAAACAGGTACCCTCCACCATGCCCAGCTAACATTTTTTGTATTTTTAGTAGAGATGGGGTTTCACCATATTGGCCAGGCTGGTCTCAAACTCCTGACCTTGTGATTCTCATGCCTCAGCCTCCCAAAGTGCCAGGATTATAGGCGTGAGCCACTGTACCTGGCCAGTATAATACTTTTTTCTGTAACTTTTTTCACTCAAAATATATTTTTGAGGTTTATCCATGTTGATACAATTAGCTCTTGTTGTTTTTTTTTTTTTTTCCATTTTCCCTGCTATATAGTAACTCATTTTATAAATACGTTTTACAGTATTATCTCAATGACTACTTAATAGTCTATTGTATAAATGTGGTACAGTTTATTTAAACTACGGCCAAGCATGGTGGCTCATGTCTATAATCTCAGCACTTTGGGAGGCCAAAGCAGGCAGATCACTTGAGCTCAGAAATTTGAAACCAGCCTGGGCAACATAGAAGTCCCTGTCTCTACAAAAGCAAAAGCAAAACAAAACAAAACAAAACAAAAACTACTCCTTTTGCTAGACATTAGGTTGTTTCTATTTTTTATCTAAAAGTATTAGTATTATTTTAGCTAATTTTTTTGTGCACAACCATTATTTCCTTAGAAATAATATAAGTTGAATTGCTAGATTGATAGTTTTGCATACTTTTAAATATGAAATAAAATATTTAAAGTGAAAAATATATACATTGCTGCAGTTACTTTGAGGAAAGGCTATGAATCCCTTTCTTTCTTTATTTCAGTCTCTCTTTCAATTGTCTGAATTTCGAAGACTTGTTCTCAGCTATAGTCTGCCACAAAATGTACTTGAAAATTGTCGAAGTCACACAGTAAGTTGGTATCGAGGAATTTCTTCACTGTTGATTAGTCACTTTTACCCCCAGGGCTTCTAGATTTTTTCCTAAAGCTGATATCCATGATACTCTTTGGCTTGTGCTAATACTTTCTACATGCCTTTTCTTTTTCTACGTGCCTTTTCTTTTTTTGGGGTAACATATAAGGGTATGCAAAATGTAAAATCAAGTAGGAATAAAATGAGAAAACTGGCTCCAAGAATATGTGGGTGGGAGATCCCGAATACCTGTGTTTGTTGTATCCTTTCTCTTCCTGAGCTGCTTAGGCCATGTGATGCTGGAGAGATACCTTGATGCCAGAGACCTGAACCTTCTTAGTCTGTTTTATTCTTTTTTTGCCAAAGGTCGATCCTCCTCCCAGCAATTTAACCCTTCCCAGGATTTCACCTTGGTGCAATGCCTTTTCCTCTTTAGAGGGAGGGCAGCAGCTTCAGAAAGTGGGCATTTCTGTTTTCTAATAGTGCTGTCTCTGGTTTCTACATAGTTATTTTTCAGTTTAGAGTACAGTCCTTACCAGAGTCACTGTAACATATGTAGCCCTGTAACTTTTACTTAGATCTAGATAAATATAAATGGGGGCATGATTATTGACAACTTTTTTTCCTTTATATGTTCTAATTTTCTAAATGAGCTGTTCTAAGAGTACATGTGCTGTGTTTTCTACAGGAAAAGAGAAATATCATGTTTATGCAAGAGCTTCAGTATTTGTTTGCTTTAATGATGGGATCAAATAGAAAATTTGTAGACCCGTCTGCAGCCCTGGATCTATTAAAGGGAGCATTCCGATCATCTGAGGAACAGCAGGTATCAAAGAAGCCTTGCTCTTGAGTTCGAAGTCATGCCTTGTCAATATTAATGTGGTACTGCTTTATTTCAACTGCATAACAAGTTGTGAACATGACTAAGTAGGACTAGGAGCACCTGTTTCTGACTTTTATTTTGCCTACAGAACAGGTGGTGAGAGGGAAAGCAGATGTGTATGTGAGAGAGATTGTGCGTGTGTTGCACGGGGTCTGGCAGTTGTAAAGAGAAGAAATAGTAGTAGAAAGAATATAGAATTATACGGGGGTTATTGATGTAGAAAAGGAGGAGTTTGGAAAATACCTCAATGAGCTATAACAAAAGGGATACCAAGCAAAGTAGTCCTTTGTCTGCACCTTTGTCTTGGAATGGTCCAGATGGAAATCCTAGTTTTAAAACTAAATCTGAGCTCAGGAGCTTTTCTCAGCAACTTCTCTCTTTTAGACTTTTCTTTCTCCACCTGCTGTTAAAAAATAGCTGGGCATGGTGGTACACGCCTGTGGTCCCAGTTACTTGGGAGGCGGAGGTGGGAGGATCCCTGGAGCCCAGGACTTTGAGGCTGCAATAAATTGTGATTGCGCTACTGTACTGCAGCCTGGGTGACAGAGTGAGACCCCATCTCTGAAAAAATAATTTAAAAACAAAAACAAAGCTGTCACTGATTAGATCAGCTTCTTGCTCATATAATTTTTTTCTTTCTCTGTTTGAAAGTCCTACAGTTCTATAAAATTCTCAAAACATTTCTTTCTTTATACAGATCTCTATATTGTTCTAGAGAACTATAGTCTATTCCTTGGGCCTTCTTCTTAAAAAGGCCTACTTGGGAGATTTTGTTTCTTTTTCTTTCTTTGTCATAAATAGATGTGGCTGGAAGTAGTAGAGTTCCAACCTCCTTCTAGCTACAACTTAGAGATTGCTTAATGTACCTTTTTTAAATCTGGGTTTCAGTGTTCGTATATCTTCATGATATTCGGCCTCCAAAAATGCTTTTAGGTTGGGCACAGTAGCTAATGCCTGTAAACCCAGCACTTTGGGAGGACAAGGTGGGTGGATCATTTGAGGTCAGGAGTTGAAGACCAGCTTGGCCAGCATGGTGAAACCCCATTTGTACTAAAAATACAAAAATCAGCTGGGCATGGTGGCATGTGCCTGTAATCCCAGCTACTTGGGAGGCTGAGGCAGGAGAATCATTTGAGCCTGGGAGGCGGAGGTTGCCGTGAGCTGAGATCACGCCACTGCACTCCAATCTGAGCAACAGAGTGAGACCCTGTCTCAGAAAAAGAAAAAAGAAAAAAAAAAAAAAAAGAAATGCTTTTATAGTAGTAGAATCTTAATTCATTGGTGGGATAAGGATAAATTTTCATTTCTTAGTATTGCGTCTAACTTTTATGCAATTTGTGCCTCTCTTATAGCAAGATGTGAGTGAATTCACACACAAGCTCCTGGATTGGCTAGAGGACGCATTCCAGCTAGCTGTTAATGTTAAGTGAGTGTTGAGGGTTTGTTTGTACATCCTTCCGACTCACAGTGGGCCAGTGAGAATTATACGCTGGAAAGTTACTCTCCTTAAGTAGAAATTGCTGGTTTTGAACCATATCTCCTGGGATAGCCACTGAGGTAGTACACTCATGGTATATCCCTGCCGCCTTCAGCTTTCCCCTCTACGGATATAGGGATATAGCAATCATCTTACCCTGCAGCTTTTTTTTTTTTTTTTAACTAAAGAACCATAATTGTTAACTTTGTTAAACTCAGCATGTGCTGTAAAAATGTGTTTGTAAAAAGGTCAAATCAATCTCTGTTGTGAACATGGTGGTATAATATGAATACTTAAATTTAATCTAAGATCCTTTTTGAGATCTACTTAGAATGTGTAGAGAAAAGGTTATGGTCGTTTCAGTCACTGAGAGAAGTGAAATTCAGGGCACAGAATGTGGATATCCCTCTGAGAAATCTGTGTTTTAAATCATTTCAATTCTAGGTAGAAGACTTATAACTATGAAATGGTTTTGCAAACAGCAACTTAACATAGTTAACAATTTAAGATGGACTTGTAAGAAGAAACTTTTTATTCTATTATGCTAGGGAGAAAAGTTTTTTGTATTTATTTGTAAAACTACACAAGAGAGTTCATTCTTACCTTTATACTACTTCTATACCTTGTGTACATCTATCATTGGATATAGATGTATATAGTGAAAGCATACAAATACCTGTATTTGTCTGCAAGTATGACTCTGCTATTAGGCTTTAATTTCTTTAAGTCCAGGGATTGTGCCTTCTTGTCTTTGAGTCTTCAGAGTTTAGCACAATGCTAGGAAGAAAGTGTTCAATAAATATTTGAACTGAACTAATAGTTGCTTATTTAGATCATACCTGGCTCTTTGGGGTTTGATGAAAATGCACTATTTTTGTTTTTGAATGATGCTTGGATTTTATGTAGCACATATCTTAATCCAAACAATCCAGAATTGTCTCCTTTTCCTAAAAGCAGCAGTCCCAGGAACAAATCTGAAAATCCAATGGTGCAGCTCTTCTATGGTACTTTCCTGACTGAAGGGGTTCGTGAAGGTAAATTCTCTGCTCTGAATTTTAATTCTAGACCTGTGATCATATCTTTATTACTGTGTCCCTTTGAGGAGACAGTATAATGAATAGTCTTAAGAGTCAGTGATACCCAGGTCTGAATATTGGTTCTGCCTCTTGGTATCTGTTAACTTTGGACAAACTATGTGAGCTTCTGGATCCTCAGTCTCTTCATCTGTTAAATGTGCCCGATCTTTATCTCAGATTTGTCATGTTAATACTTGCACAGCCCAAATCTGACATTAATGTCGGATAGTGATTTTACTCAGTTTTCTCTGTGTTGCTTATTCTGATATAATACCTAATCTCAAAAGCTTTTATTGGGTGAGACTGCCAAAAATGTTTTTCTAGAATAGAGACTTTTCACTCTGGAGGCTTATCTAACTAAGCTGCATACTAGACACATAATTTATTTTTAATTATGGAGAATTTAGAATACATTCAAATCGAGCCATTTTAAAACCTCCATGAACCCAGCCTTAGCTCACAGCCAGTCATTCCTCTTCTCACCCTGTCACTCTTACCAATCTGATATTCTTTTTAAAACATAATCCAGTACCAGTATGACTCTGAAAAATGGCATTTTAAACTATCAACTATCTAGTCAGTGTTCAAATTACTAATTTGTTTTCATAATTTAAAAAACAGAAAATTTATTTTCAGAGTTGTTTTAATGAGGACCCCAGTGTGATTTATGATTGAATATTTGTAAGCTACCCCTCCATCCTTTTTTCCTTGAAATGCTGAATTTTTGGAGAATCTGGGTTGGTTGTTCTGTAGCATTTCCCATGGTCAGAAATTTTGCTGTTTGCATGTCCCCTCATACATTTTTAACATATTCCCATGTTCTTCTCTACTCATCTCTTATAAATTAATTGGTAGTTAGTTGTGTCTAGAGATTTGACTAGACTTACGTAAGGCTTTTTTTGGCAAGACTAATTGACAGGTGGTGAGAAAACCCTTGATCAAGAAGCACATACTATCTGGTTGTCTTTCTTTTTGCAGGTTTTTTTGTTTGTTTTTTGAGACAGGTTCTTGCTCTCTTGCCCAGGTTGTAGCGCAGTGGCATCATCATAGCTCACTGTAACCTTGGACTTCTGGGCTCAAGAAATCCTCCCACCTTATTCTCCTGAGTAGCCGGGACTTAAGGTGTGCTCTGCTGCACCCTGCTAATTTTTATTTTTTGTAGAAACAGGGGTGTCACTATGTTTTCCAGGCTGGTCTTAAACTCCTGGCCTCAAGTGATCCTCCCACCTTGGCTTCCCAAAGTGGTGGGATTACAGGCATAAGCTACCACACCCCTGGCCTTTTTTCAGTGTTAGTGGTTGTCAGTGTTCCGTGTCTACATCAACTGGCTCATTAGAGGTTGCTATAAAGGCTTAAGTGCATTTCTAAGCAGCTGTCAAGAAGTTGCTGAATTTAAAATGTCTCTGTGGAGCCAGAAGATAGGCTTTAGATAGTCATAGTGATGTCTTTTGTAAAAAGTCTCTCTCTTTACCTAGGAAAACCCTTTTGTAACAATGAGACCTTCGGCCAGTATCCTCTTCAGGTAAACGGTTATCGCAACTTAGACGAGTGTTTGGAAGGGGCCATGGTGGAGGGTGATGTTGAGCTTCTTCCCTCTGATCACTTGGTGAAGTATGGACAAGAGGTACGTTGGAGATCTTTATTTGCTCTGCCAGTGACAAAGCCAGTTAAGTAGGAGTGAGCTTTTGGGCAGACTAGTTTCCCATCACATATTAAGTAACTTGACACTTACAGCTTGAATTTGTCTTAAGTCTCGTCAGTTGATGTGAGTCAGTGAGTATTAGTATTTTGATAAATAAAATTTTTACTAAAACTATGAATTTGAGTTACTCGTGTAAAGGTTGTATGCTGCTTCTGATGTTTTAAGTATGATCAAGTTTCTCTCTTTCTGTTGAAGCCTACCTGTACCTGAGTAGGGAGAACCCACTGCCTCCATATTTTCGGAGGGTAAAAGTACAGTGATTAACTCCTATGGTATGCCATTTAGAATATTTTCCCTATTATAGTATTTACTGTTCTCAATTGTAAATTCTGCCTTTGCTTTTAACATTTTTAAAATTTAATTTTCATTTGTTTATTTATCTATTTTTGTGGGTTGGAAAGAAAGGGGGGAAGTTATAGGGAGAGTATGGGTAGTTAACATCTCAATATTCATTCCAGTTGGGTTAAGAATTAGTGAACTGCATTTGTAACATAATTCTTAACACTACACAGTTGGGATTATTCTCCACTGATCGTATGTTTTGAGACAAAACTGTGGCTTATATATGAGCCCAACTCATTAATTACTTTAGGAGACAGTGGAGCTTTCCTGAACTGAAACAGGTAGCCTAACATGAGCCCTATGAAAATACATTCACTGTAGAGCAGTGTTGGAACTCAGAGAGAGCTACTGCGTCCCTGGCTGTTCAAGGAAATAAGTGATTCCTAATGTAGGAATTATGCTATCTGTACCATCTGTGCAGAAGACCTGGTGCATCCTCTTAGAAAAGAGGGAATGTTCACCAGCTATACTTAGACCTGTGGACACTTGTATTCTAGGATGGAAACTCTATAAAAATTAAACAGAAACAAAATCATCATGCTCACTTAGATTTCACCTTGAGGTGGTCTCACAGGCTATCTGAATTCACCTCATTATGCTAACAGGGTATCTGAAGGGAATGCTGCTTGCACGTTTGGTAAAGGGAACATTTTAAAGCTGTTCACAGGAACTTCAGACATATGAGTGAATTGAATAGAAAAGCCAATTCCGATTTAGCTTTTCCTCACCTGTGATCCTTGACTGTTGAGTCTTTTTTGTCAGTACCTTCCTTTCTTGAAACTCAGTTAACATTGTAGGTTGGTTTAACTGGCGTCTTTATGAGACCTCTGTGAATTTTTGGAATTCAGAAATTTTTCTGAGAAATTGAGAAATTATAAAACCATGAGGCTATTTCAACTTTCCTTTGTATACATAAAGGAGATTCAAATTATGGTTAATAGACTAAACAAACAGCGTGTAATATATGTACTCATATTAGTCTTTTTAGCTAACCCATGGAGTTAGTTTTCACTTTAGCTACATGCTGCTTAGATCAAAATTTCATATTCTGCAATTAGGCTTGCTGTTTTCTTAACTTTTTAAACCTCTTTTGAATACTGATGATGTAATGAATGAGTTGTGTAGAGGCTTAGTGCACTTTACATATTCAAGGGTGGTTTATTCTGAGGATGATGATTGACTGGCTAGTAAATTTGGAGTCTTGAGGAATGTTGAACCATATTCTCTAAGAGTGTGAGTCTAAGTATTCATTTCCTTTAGTGTTAAAGTTCTAGCCTGAGCTTGACTTGAGTATAAGTTCTATACCAAAGGAAGAAAGTCTGATGAGGGATATTTTAAATCTGGCTATTGTTATTTCCTAAAATTAATTTTTCTTTTTCTCACATTTCTACTCTTGACACTAGCGTTGGTTTACAAAGCTACCTCCAGTGTTGACCTTTGAACTCTCAAGATTTGAGTTTAATCAGTCCCTTGGTCAGCCAGAGAAAATTCACAATAAGCTGGAATTTCCTCAGATTATTTATATGGACAGGTGAGTTCTTGGCTGATTTTTTTTTTTTCCTGATGTATTGCAGCAGTAGAGATAGATGAGCATATACTAAGTATTTTGTGCATAGGAATCACCTGGAAGTCATGATAATATGCAACTTTGGATTCTGTAAGTCTAGGTTGAGGGTTTTTGCCTTTTTCTAAGACCTCCCGGGGTTGTGCTCATGTTACTTCTTATCTCTGGACCATGATTAGAGTAGCTAGAGTTTAGGTGAAAGTCCTGATCATTTTGGGGTAGGAACTACCTTTATTCTGGGGGTAGGGAGGTTCCCTAGCAGACTTGCATTATAGAATTTTAATTTTATAAAAGTCTGGTTGATGCTAGGAGTGGTGGCTTACATCTATAATCCTAGCACTTTGGGAGGCTGAGGTGGGCAATAGCTTGAGCTCAGGAGTTCAAGACTAGCCTGGGCAACATGGCAAAATCCTGTCTCTTAAAAAAAAAATACAAAAATTAGCTAGGTGTAGTGGCATACACCAGTAGTCCCAGCTTCTTGGTGGGGCTGAGGCAGGAGGGTTGCTTGAGCCTGGGAAGTAGAAGCTGCAGTGAGCCCTTTTTGTGTTACCGCACTTCAGCCTCGATGACAGAGTAAGACCCTGTCTCCAAAAAAAAAAAAAGGCTGGTGTGGTGGCTCATGCCTGTAATCCCAGCACTTTGGGAGGCCGAGGCAGGTGGATCACTGGAGGTTAGGAGTTCGAGACCAGCTTGGCCAACATGGTTAAATCCCATCTCTACTAAATACAAAAATTAGCTAGGCGTGGTGGTACACACCTCTAATCCCAGCTACTTGGTAGGCTGAAGCAGGAGAATTACTTGAACCCAGGAGGTGGAGGTTGCAGTGAGCTGAAGTTGTGCCACTGCACTCCAGGGTGAATGACAGAGTGTGATTCCATCTCCAAAAAAACAAGAAAGAAAAGAAAAAACGTTTTACTTTTTTTTCGGAGACGGAATCTGGCGCTATCTTCATGCTGAAGTGCAGTAGTGCGACCTCGTCTCACTGCAGCCTCCACCTCCTGGGTTCGAGCAATTTTCGTGCCTCAGCCTCTTGTGCCTCAGCCTCTGAGTAGCTGGGATTACAGGCATGCGCCACCACACCAGCTAATTTTTGTATTTTTAGTAGAGACCAGGTTTCATCACGTTAGCAAGGATGGTCTTGATCTCCTGACCTCGTGATCCGCCTGCCTCAGCCTCCCAAAGTGTTGCTTTTATAGGCATCAGCCACTGCGTCCGGCCTCTTTTACTTGTTTTTTATGTAGTCATTCTTATCCCATGGTTTATTTTTAGGCATATAACCAGTGAGTTCTTACAAATATACAGTCAGATAACCACCATCACAGTCAAGATGTAGGACATGTCCAACACCCTGAAGATTTTCCTTGCCCCATTGTGATCAATCCCTTTCTCTCCATCCCCAGGTCCTGGCAACCACTTACTTGTTTTTAGATCCTATAATGTTATAGTTTCTAGAATGTGGTATTAGTGACATTGATATTTAGTAGGTACCCTGCTGTGGCTGTGTCCTTTCTGTAGGATAATGTTTTTGGGATTCACCCATGTTGTTCATATATAAGCAATTTGCTCGTTTTTATTGCTGAGTAATATTCTAGTGTAATATGTACTGTTTTTTCCATTCCCATTTGGTGACGTATTTAGTTTTAGGCTATTATGAATAAAGCTGCCGTGATCATTCACATATAATCCTTGGCATAATTTTTAGTTCTCTTGGGTAAAATGTAGGAGTAGGATTGCTGGTTCTATGAAAAGTGTATATTTAACATTATAAGAAATTTCCAAACTATTTTCTAAAGGGACTGTACAATTTTGCATTCCCTCTAGGAGTGTATGAGGGCTCCATTTGCTCCACATCCTTGCCAGTGCTTGGAATTATAAGTGTTTCTGATTTTAGCTATTTAGTAAGTGTGTGGAATATCTTCTTTTTCCTTTGATTTATATTTCCTTTTCTCCCATTAAATTACCCTGGCACTTTGTCAAAAATGAACTGAACATATATTTGGGGATCTATATCTGGAGTCTGTTCTATCTGTTGTCTGGTCTAATGCCAATGCCATATTGTTTTGATTACTATGGTTTTACTGCAAATTTTGACATTCGATAGTATGAATCTTCCAACTTTGTTCTTCTTTTTCAAAATTGTTTTAGCTATTCTGGTCCTTTGCATCTCTAAATAAACTTTTATCAGCTTGTCAGTTTCTAACCAGTGGCTATTGGGATTTTGATTGGTGGTGTTTTGAACTTATAGATCAGTTTGGGGAGAACTGACATCTTAATTATGTTGAGTCCTTTGGCCGAGCTCGGTGGCTCATGCCTGTAATCCCAGCACTTTGGGAAGCTGAGGCAGGTGGATCACCTAAGGTCAGGAGTTCGAGACCAGTCTGGCCAACATGGTTGAAACCCTATCTGTACTTAAAAAAAAAAAAAAAAAAAAAAAAAAAAAAATAGCAGGGTGTTGTGGTGAGCACCTGTAGTCTCAGCTACACAGGAAGCTGAGGCAGGAGAATTGGCATGAACCTGGGAGGCAGAGGTTGCAGTGAGCCAAGATAGTACCATTACACTCCAGCCTGGGTGAGAAGAGTGAGACTCCGTCTCAAAAAAAAAAAAAAAAATGATAATAATAATGAGTCCTTCAATCCATGAATGGTGTGTAGCTCCATTTATTAAATAAATTAATAAAGATTTATTTAAGTCCTTGTTAATATCTTTCAACAGTGTTTTGTAATTTTTAGTGTATAGGTCTTGCACACATTTGATTAAATTTATCTCAAATTCATGCTTTTAATTTCATTTTCATTTGTTCTTTTACAAGTGTATGGAATTATAGTTGAGGTTTTTTTTTGTTTTTTTTTTTTTGAGGTGGAGTTTCACGTTGTTGCCCAGGCTGGAGTGCAATGTGCGATCTCGGCTCGCTGCAACCTCCGCCTCCTGGGTTCAAATGATTCTCCTGCCTCAGCCTCCTGAGTAACGGATTACAGGCATGTACCACTATGCCTGGCTAATTTAGTGGAGATGGGGTTTCTTCATGTTGGTCAGGCTGGTCTTGAACTCCTGACCTCAGGTGATCCACCTACCTCAGCCTCCCAAAGCGCTGGGCTTACAGGTATGAGCCACTATGCCTGGCCTTTTTTTTTTCCTTTTTCCCGATTGACTTTGTATCCTTTGACTTTACCAAACTCACTTATTAGTTCTGATGTATTTTTTTTAGGTTTCTTGAAATTTTATGCGTAGGTAATTATATCATGTGGAACTACAAGGCAGCTTTACTTCTTTCTTTACTATCTGCATGCCTTTAATTTGTTTTTCTTACTTTATTGCATTGGTTATACCTTCAGTTAAACATTGATTAGAAGTAGCAAGAATGAGTATCCTTGCTCCTAATCTTGGGGGGAATGCATCAGTCTTACTCTTAGGTATAATGTCAGCTGTATGTTTTTCACAGACGCCCTTTATCTGATTGAAGAAGTTTCCTTGAATCTTTAGTTTATTGAGACTTTATGTTATTAATGTTGTTAAATATAAATTGTGTTTGTGGGATTATTTGCTTAGGTACATGTACAGGAGCAAAGAGCTTATTCGGAATAAGAGAGAGTGCATTCGAAAGTTGAAGGAGGAAATAAATGTTCTGCAGCAAAAATTGGAAAGGTAAGCTGTGGACACCTTCATGCTTAGAAATGTAAATGACAAGAGTAGAATATTAAAAACAGATAATTTGTTTTTATTTAAAAATTAACTGAAAGTTTAAATATTAACTAAGAGTATTTTATAAAATAGCTAAGAAAATTTTTTGTCTAAGTGTGGAGCAATCTTCAAGATCAGCTAGCATTATTCATGGGGGTAAATAGTAGTCCCAGAGTACTTAAGTGACCCAAAGTCACACAGTTAATTATTGCAGTGTACTAAGGAGAACCTGAGGTCTGATTTTATAGCCTTTTACTTTTTCTACTCCCTTTGCCATCTTTTTCACAAATATGAGAGAGGCAAGTGTCACAACGGTCCGGTCCACTTTTGGAAAAGCAGTTTCTGAAGTGTCTAAGAAAGCTAAAAAGCAGTGCTTTTCTACCTAGAGCAGTGCTAACTGATTAAAAGAGCTAATATTTCTGATGCATATAAAGTTCTTTCTCTTTTGGAGGAATTTTTCCTTTTCTGATTGTTGGTTTTACACTATTTCTGTGGAATGATTTTTCTGTGATTTCCTTAGGAGTTCATGTAATTTCTTTCTAGTCTAGATAAATCCCACTGATTTTGCACTTAAGAAAGAGATCCCATACACAGTCAGTGGCTTATTCTCCCCTTATCCACTTAACCGTTTTTTATCTATGACTGCCCCACCTCCACCCACTCCCTTATTAGGCCATTAATTTCCCTCAAGGACAACACTTTCCCTACCAGGCCTAAGATGGACCCTGCACTGTACCCCCACTGCTACTTCGTCTTCCTCTCACTCCAGGAGAACTTACAAGATGTGATTAGTCGTCTGTCTTAGTAAAGACTTAAGCTGGAAACTGGTTCCTCAGATACTGTCCTGGAAGTGATTTACAGAACTCCTAAGTGTGGCAGTATTTTACTTTAAAGGTTTTACTTTGTAAGGCTGGAATTTTAAAATTATTTTTATAGAACCAACCATAGCAGCTGAACGCAGTATCATGTGCTTGTAATCCCAGCTATATGGGAGGTTGAGGCAGGAGGATTGACTGTGCCCAGGAGTTTGAGACCAGCCTGTGCAACATAGAGAGACCTCATCTCTCTCTCTCTCTCTCTCTCTCTCTCTCTCTGTCTCTCTCTTTTTTTTTTTCTTTGAGATGGACTCTTGCTCTGTGGCCCAGGCCAGAGTGCAGTGGCATGATCTCGGCTCATTGCAACCTCCGCCTCCCGGGTTCAAGTGATGCTCCTGCCTCAGCCTCCCAAATAGCTGGGATTACAGGCATGCTCCACCATGCCTGGCTGATTTTTGTATTTTTAGTAGAGATGGGGTTTCACCATGTTGGCCAGGCTGGTCTTGAACTCCTGACCTTGTGATCTGCCCTCCTCGGCCTCCCAAAGTGCTGGGATTATGGGCGTGAGCCACTGTGCCCAGCTGAGACCCCATCTCTTAACAACAACAAAAAAGAACCAAGCATACCTGGTGTTTTATAGTTGAAAAATTCTTAATTTTCCAGGAGACAATAGGGTATTCTGGATTTTAAAATAGAGCATAGGACCATTTTCCTTAGTATGATAATACTTTTGTTTTAAAATAAAATGAGACCCCTGAGTTGTACCTTCACGAGGCTAGAGGGGCCGGGGAACGTATTCCCCACCTCCCCCGCCCTCACACACTCCACCACTGACTGTCCGCATGTTTACCTGACTCCTCAATCTGGATTTTGTGGAACCTGCTCCCAAAAAGGCATTAGAAGGAACTGCCAAGCACCAAATTTTGTCAAGAAACAGCAGCTCTTGGAGCAGAGAGGCTTTCTGAATAAAAAGAACCAGCCCCCTAGCAAGTTGCCCAAAGCTGCACTCAGAACTTCCAAAGAAAGAAGAAGCTCCTAGGTTGGATGGCACTTGGAAGACCCCTCCCTTCCCAGAAAAGAAGGCAGGCTGCCTCCAGCAGTGGGTCAGGGTCAGAACAGTCCCTGTACAGGAAGGTTGCAGTGTCTTGGCCATCCCCTTCCCCTTCAAAGAATGCTGATTCAGTTGCAGCTAAGTAGATTTGCTGGGGGTGCCCTTCTAAAGGTTAATAGCCAACTAACCCACTCCCAAAAGAAAGAGCCCCAGAACAAATCCTCTTAGGCCAGTGCCCCACAGAACTCTACCAAAGCTCACTCAGAATACATGCTTTGGAGCATCCCAGAAGTTGCCAAGGAAGAATGGTGGCATTTGGCTGTGAGATGCTGGACACAGGACCCAAGGGGCATGTTACTCTCTTGGCTCCACGTAGCACTGTCAGCTACAGTGGAGATACGCTTTACGACAAGTACATCATTCTCCCTGGCCACTGTGGACTGCCAGACCAGGTGGAGTGGTGTCCAGAAGCAGCACATGGTGAATGTCATGCTCTTCAAGATTGCTTGTGACAGATCTTGAAGAGACAGGGAAGATGGTGGGGCTTGCCATCCACGATGACTTCAAAGCCCTTCAGAACTTTCATCCCAAGTCCCTCACCAGTGACAACTCCCATATCCTCCTCCTCCTTCCCAAATGGAAGGCTGATTACCTGGTGAAGGTCACCATGTCTTTGAAGCGTCTCATCAAGAAGCTGCTGAACTGGGACATACGGGTTGGGAAAAGCAGGCATTCCTCTGTGAAAGACACCCAGGCCACCGTGGAGCTATACAAATTGGTTGAACTTGAGTGGGAAGAATACCTTGGCCAGAATTCCCCAAAAGACTGGTGACAGTGGCGATGGTGATGTGGGGAGGCAGAGGCAGCACCAGGAGCAATAGGGCAGTGGACCAATGGACAGCTCAACCAGGTCTACATCTTTGGAAGCTAGAATTGTTGGTGAGAGGAAACCTCTACTCTAGATTTAATATCCATTGAAATTCCATCTCTGGAGTTATGTCCTGTGTCTGGTTAAGCGTTCTGTGAAAAGAGGAAGCGTCCATGTCAGAACCAGTGCTGTATCCTTTACCTCTTACATGGTGCTGTCCCCAGGTCCCTGGGTGCTCTGTGGCAGTGAAGTGTTTTGACTTTCAAGGGACAGAGCATACTGGGAAATGTAGTTTCCCATAGTGCTTGATCACTAGGGTGGCTATATGGCTCATTTTGTGTCTTTTCTTCTTGAATAATTGACAGCACCCTCTTTTACTCTCAGAAGTTTCCTGGTTGGATAATAAATTATATGGTCCCATTTCTAAAACAGCCTCTGCTTTTGGCCCACAGTCTGCATCTAGCCTGTTTTAGGTTTTCGCTCATTCTTCCTACCTTGACTGCCAGAGGTACCATTGCAGGTGAAGTTTAGTTCTCCTTAGGGTTCCAAGGCAGTGGAGGTAAGAGGGTAACTTGGAAATCAACTTTTCTGATTTAGGAAAGCAATCTCTTTCCTAAGATAATAGAGGTTTTATTTCATGTAGGTCCCAGTTGGTACATTAAAAAAGAATTTGTAAAGTGTTTTTAACCCATTTATGCCAGGGGTTGCAATTTTTTTGTGTGAAAAATCAGACCTTGGTGATGATCTTGAGCCGTAGGATATAAATAACTCCCATAAGCTTAGGATTCCAGTAATGGAACACTAGGCATAAATGGGTTAATGGTTTTTAGTCTTTATCTTGCTAAACCAAGCCCCTAAAAACTCTTGATTATTCCCTTGATACATTTTTATAATGGAAAAAATAAAATGACTGTAAATTTCGGAATTTTTTTTTTAAGGTTGCACATACCTGCTTGTATATGTGTAACACACCCCTTGGAAAATATAAAAGAAACTTTTTTTTTTGGAGACAGAGTTTCACCCTTGTTGCCCAAGCTGGAGTACAATGGCGTGATCTCGGATCACTGCAGTCTCCACCTCCCAGGTTCAGCGATTCTCCTGTCTCAACCTCCTGAGTAGCTGGGTTTACAGGTGTGCACCACAATGCCTGGCTAATTTTTTGTATTTTTAGTAGAAACAGGGTTTCATCATGTTGGCCATGCTGGTCTCGAACTCCTGATCTCAGGTGATCTGCCCACCTCGACCTCCCAAAGTGCTGGGCTTAACAGGCGTGTGCCACTGCGCCCTGCCAAAAGAAACCTAATGGATACCATTAGGTAGTAAAACGGAGGTGATGGTAGATAGTGTTTATGGTCTGTTTCTTACTTTTCTGTATTTGAATTTTCATACCAGGCACATGCACTACTTTTACTGTTTAAAAATGTTGCCTGGACACAGTGGCTCACGCCTGTAATCCCGGCAGTGTAGGAGGCCGAGGCGGGTGAATCGTTTGCGGTCAGGAGTTCCAGGCCAGCCTGGCCAACATAGCAAAACCCCATCTCTACTTAAAATATTAGGATTAGGAGCCCATTTGAAATGTTTCCTGCCAGATATAAAACTTCACATTGTTGGCAGTTTTCACTTTTGTAGCTAGAGAATTTTTACCCTATAGATTGTTTGAGTACCCTATTAAATATTGTATAGCCTCTAGGAATAAGCCTTTCTGTTGACTCCCTTTGATAAATAGATCTTTTGTCAGCGAATCTTAAAATGCAAAACCAATTTGGGCAGTAGCATACCAGTGTCTTTGCCTCTTAGGTATGTGAAATATGGCTCAGGCCCAGCTCGGTTCCCGCTCCCTGACATGCTGAAATACGTTATTGAATTTGCTAGTACAAAACCTGCCTCAGAAAGCTGTCCACCTGAAAGTGACACACATATGACATTACCACTTTCTTCAGTGCACTGCTCGGTTCCTGACCAGACATCAAAGGAAAGGTAATGAAAAGAGTTTTTTAAAAATAGTATGTATTGTTTTTTTCTGGTATAATTTAAACTATGCACCATCTTTATACCTGATTCACGCTCACCTATAAGAGCACAGGAGCTCGGAGCTCTTTGTCTTAAAGGGAAGGATTTTGCTGACTATCACTTGGGTGGGAGTGTTCTTAATTCTCACCAGTGCATTTGTCTTATCCATAGGATGGTTGAGTTATTTCAGAGGCTTCTCGAAATGTCCAGGATAGTGTTCAGGTTCCACCCAGGGCTGCCTTGTTTTGAACTACAAGCCAGCTACCATTAGAAGCCTTTCTCAGAGGAAACCTCAAGCCCTGCTCTTCCAAAATCTCTCATGCTTCCACACTTGAAGTATGCATAACTATGTAAACATCAAGGAAACAGAGACTTATTCCTGAATAGAAAATTAAAACTTGAGAAAGAACTGGCTAGAAATAAGAGGACAGCCTAGAGGGGCTTGTCTAGTAAAGACAGAGGGAGATAAAGTCACAGGAGCCTCTGATTTTATTCCAGTAGCCAACTGCAACAATCTCTATTACCTGGAGGAGCCACGAAAAGTAGCTAGGACATTTGATATGTGTGACCTGGCTAATGAAAACACTAATACCCAATAAAAAGTTAGACAGTTTTGTCAAAAAACCTTAACTATTTTCCCTAACACTCCTCCTACAGGTATTAATATTTATTCATCCATGTAGGCATAGAAATGCTTGTTTGGATAGAACATACCAAATGTCAAGAATGATTATCTCTAGGGAGTGACATGAGTCTGGGGATAGGAGTAGGGCTGCTCTTTCACTTTTTATATTCTGCTTAGATTTTTGAATTTCTTTTAAAAAATAGAATCTTTTAATGTATATTATGAAATGTAAATTGAATTTTTAAAAAGTGGTTCGGCAGGCTATTTAATCAAATAAAATAATAGTGCTTGATATTAGATTTAAAAATTACAGGGAAGTGTATGTGTGTAATCTCCTGAAATTGAGATACCTGTTCTCTTGTTGGGCTTATTTTTCCATAGGCGTGGACCTTAGGTAAAAGAGATTGCCTCCATTATTTTGTGCATGTGAGAGAGTAGGGAAAAGGGAGTGAGGGTTTTTTTTTAAGCCAAAAGTAAAGAAAGTTTATATTCTTCAGCTTTGGTGTAAAAGAGAAATCTAACTACAATTAGAAGCTTATTTTATATTCTTACTGGTTTATTCACCTGCAGTTTTACTGTGTTTGACAATAGGTTAATAGAGAAATTAACATTTACTTTATATGCTTTATTCTGTCAGTTTATATTAAAGACATAAAGAATTTGACATTTATATTTTGTAGATGAGATATTATTTACCTGAGGCAAAATACTCTTTTCCTGGGGTATTTAGCTAAAGTAGTGGAGCTAGGATTGTCTGACTTGAAGCCCTACTCTCCCAGCTCTCCAAGGTATCACCTAGTGTGTGTTCCTGTGAGTTGTATGTTCAGCCGATGCTTCCTTTTTCTTGCTTCTGTGTATTTTGTTCCTGGATGGATAGTACCACTTTAGTTGGGTTCATCTTGTAGACTCTGTGGTTGATTCCTTAATTATTGCAGGCCTACTCTTCTCTTCCCATCTTCATGAGAAGGAATAATCAATGATCAGAGAGCATGATCTAAAGACTCTGACCGATCCACCTTTGGATTCCTTTTCTTTACCTACTAGCTTGGTGAACTTGGACATGTTGCTTAATTTCTTTTTTTTTTGAGACGGAGTTTCACTCTTGTTACCCAGGCTGGAGTGCAATGGCGCGATCTCGGCTCACCGCAACCTCCGCCTCCTGGGTTCAGGCAATTCTCCTGCCTCAGCCTCCTGAGTAGCTGGGATTACAGGCACGTGCCACCATGCCCAGCTAATTTTTTGTATTTTTAGTAGAGACGGGGTTTCACCATGTTGACCAGGATGGTCTCGATCTCTTGACCTTGTGATCCACCGGCCTCGGCCTCCCAAAGTGCTGGGATTACAGGCATGAGCCACCACACCCGGCTATGTTGCTTAATTTCTTTAACCTTAGGCTTGCAGTTGGTGAAATAGGGGTAGAATAGTATCTGCCTCATAGGCCAGTTGTGGTACGTGAGATGATGTATATAGAGAAAAGGGTTGGCTCCATACCTTTATAGAGTTTATGCTCACTGAATGCCTGTACTTTTTCATATAGCATCTTGCTTTCCAAAGTACATAATTTAAGCCAAGGTATCTTTTGCAAATTATCATTATGAACATGATTTTTGTCTTCCTCAGTACGAGTACAGAAAGCTCTTCTCAGGATGTTGAAAGTACCTTTTCTTCTGAAGATTCTCAACACAAGTCTAAACCACTTACATCTTCTCGGTCTTCCATGGAAATGCCTGCACAGCCAGCTCCAAGAACAGTCACAGATGAGGAGATAAACTTTGTTAAGACTTGTCTTCAGAGGTGGAGGAGTGAGATTGAACAAGATATACAAGGTTGGCTCTTTTAAAACTTGTCAGTTACTCTTCCTTTTCTGTTTTTTGACTGTTTGGAGGTTAAGCACCTTGGTATACTTCCTGACATTACTGTACATTGTACAGAATTTTTTTCCCTCAAGATGGAGTCTTGCTGTCACCCAGGCTGGAGTGCAGTGGTGCAATCTTGGCTCCCTGCCTCCCAGGACATTTTCATGCCTCAGCCTCAAGGGTTTATAGGCACGCACCATTACACCTGGCTAATTTTTGTATTATTATTATTATTTTTAGTAGAGATGGGGTTTCACTGTGTTGGCCAGGCTGATCTTAAACCGCTGACCAAAAGTGATTTACCCGCCTTGGCCTCCCAAAGTGCTGGGATTACAGGTGTGAGCCACCACAGCTGACCCATGCTACTGAATTTTGACATGGTATTTGTGGCTTCTTTTGTTCTTTTAGTGCCCTGTAAGCTTGGCTCACATACCCCTATTACAAAGATGTGGAAAGATCCTCCCTCAAATTTTCTGGGAAATGATCACCTTGCTGGTATTTTTCTGCATCTGCTGATTCCTGTTTCTGTGGTAGTTTATCTAAACCCTGGCTTAAGTTGACCCAGATTTAGCATTTAGCTTTTCTGGACTTCTGCTTTTAACGCCTTTTCTATATGAAGCATGCTTTACTGAAAGTTAACAAGGCAGGGTATTTGAGCAGTACACACAATGTAAAATTGGATTATTCAGCATTGTATTCTTAAAAAGTCTTTTGACCTCATTGCCCATATTGCTCAGAATAGCCTTACCCCCGCTTCCTTTCTCCATTTGTCTAGGGAACAAAAAGAAGATGGAAATTCCAGATTCTTCCCAGATTCCTATTCAGAGAAATTTAGCCTTACCCTTTGTTCTGTTTTCTCATTTCAGATCCTGTCTGAGACATACATTTTACAGCCAAGTGACCCATTAAGATGTTTTCCTAATGGCTTAATCTTTAAGAAATTTTGGTGCCAATTGTAAAAAATAATTTTTGAAACCTTAATATAGTTACATTGAACTAAAAGCCTTCATAACCTAAAGTACTAGCTGCTTTAAAACTGTATACTGTTCCAATGCAAGACACATGAAAAAAAAAAAAAAAAAAAAGAAACAAAACTGTATACTGCTTTGTGGTTCATAGAGGGAAGCTGAAATCATTAGGACCCTAAGCAATTTCCTTTGCTTAGTTGTAGCAGCCTGTATGACATAGAATGAGATCATTTTAATAAAGCTTTTGTTTTTCTTTTTCCAAACAGATTTAAAGAATTGTATTGCAAGTACTACTCAGACTGTTGAGCAGATGTACTGTGATCCTCTCCTTCGTCAGGTAGAATGAAAATTGATGGGAAAGTGGTCAAGGCATGTGCTAATGGTAGATACAAAAATAAAATTTGATAGTTTTTTTAAAAACCCAATAGGAGTCTCCCTAAGATATAAGAATAAGATATCTTAAGATAGAAATTGATGTTATTCTGTTTCTTTATTTTAGGCTAAAGAAAGCAATATATATTTTTCTTACCAGCAACAGGACCTAACACATACTTGTTTGAATTCTACCACATAGAATTTTTTCATATTGTAGAAAGGTTTGTTGTCAGATTTTAAGAAAAAGTACTCACAAAATGGTACTTTTAAGTAGTGCAGTGGAGAAAACTGAACTAGGGACAGTTACCTTTTCTTTCCAAAAGTTCCATGATTCTTCCAGATTTTTCAATATAGCAACATGCTTTCAAGCTTTATTTCTATAATAATGAACTCCAAAAGGGAGTTGGACAGGACAGAAATTCTTACTATCTACACAAGTTTTTATTTAGAATAAATTCTGGGAATGGAAGGAAAAAGAGCTTTCTGAACCTATTCTGGTTAGGGGGCATGACCTTTCCGTGGCTTCTGTGAGAATGGATGGAGTGGGCAGAATGGCTGTAGGAGCAGAGCCCTGCTTCTAGAATCGCATTGAGGCAGAGTCCCATTGCTTAACAGGAATGCTCCATGTGAAACTCAGGTTTCCCCATTTTTTCTGTTGTGTTATTTCAAAAATCTTCACCAGTAATTAAAGTAGGTCAAAGTACTGATTAAGTGTAAGTTTAATTTGATTCTGTGATTGACTTTCATTTCTTTTTCCAGTATAATTTGATTCTGTGATTGACTTTCATTTCTTTTTCCAGTATTTAATTAGCATTTAAGAATTGCTCTATTTTCTCCATATTGAAAATATACATATGTGCTTTTCAAATGTTGTAACAAATATGTCATTAAAAGGGTCATCACTCCAGATAGGTAGGTGATCACTTCACTCTAAGAAGCGTGTGGCTGAATTAAATATGTTAACTTAAATTTTGGTGCCAAATAAAACAGGTATAGAACAAAATAGCTGCTAACCTTGTTTTTAGGTCTCAAATATGCTAAGCATTTTCAGCAGGAGTGGTCAAGGTGATTCTATTTTTAGATAAACAAGGTTTTGAATTGGAAGGATGTATATGTTTAGGTTATATTTGGTTTTAGATCTGAGGGGTTTAGAGTTGAATCTTCAGAGAGGTCATGTAGTTCAACGATCTGGATTTCAAGATTGGGGAACTGAGACATAATCAGCTCCAAGGCTGTGTTTTCAGTACTTCATCTTGAATCAACAGGATGTTTTAATATGAACCCCATATTAATCACATGCATAGTCATTTCTTAATAACGTAAACTTTATCAGATTACTTTGCTTCACCTGACTGGGAAATGTACATTCTGACTTACAGGTGCCTTATCGCTTGCATGCAGTTCTTGTTCATGAAGGACAAGCAAATGCTGGACACTATTGGGCCTATATCTATAATCAACCCCGTCAGAGCTGGCTCAAGTACAATGACATCTCTGTTACCGAATCTTCCTGGGAAGAAGTTGAAAGAGATTCCTATGGGGGCCTGAGAAATGTTAGTGCATACTGTCTGATGTACATTAATGACAAACTACCCCACTTCAATGCAGGTAAAAATATCTTGGCAGAATCTATAGACAGGGGAAAATCTGTACTGCTCAGGGAGAAGCACAGTCTTATACTGCTTTTTTAAAAATTTAAACTACAGCTTACTATTACATAATAATACGTTTCAAAAATATAAACAGTATGAAAGGGAATGAAAAGGAAAAACAAGTTCGCTTTACTACTACTTCCTTGACCACTGGTCCCACTCCCCAACAAGTGTACAATGTTAGGTTTCTTATGTAGCCTTCAAGACACGTTGTATGCATATGCTAGTTTCTATTTATTTTATCTCCTCCTCTTATCCCCAAATAGGTTATTTTTTGATTCAACTCTGAACCTTTTTCATTAATCGAGTATTTATCAATCTCTATATTTTTAGAAGAAGAATCTACTCATTAGTTTTAACAACTATATAATAATTCATTGTATGGAATGTACGTATTTTAAAAATTTATTCAACTTGCCTCGCATAGATAGACTTTGTCTCTAGTTGTTGTTTTTAGTGACATCTTTCTTTTTTTCTTGCTCCATCTTATGGTGCCGATAGTGACATTTTGTACATACATTTTTGCACCCTTTGGAGAATAACTAATTTTTTTTTTTTTTTTTTTTTTTTTTTTGAGACCAAGTCTTGCTCTGTCACCCAGGCTGGAGTGCAGTGGTGCAGTCTCAGCTCACTGCAACCTCCGCCTCCTGGGTTCAAATGATTCTTCTGTGTCAGTCTCCCAAGTAGCTGGGATTACAGGTGCCCACCCCCATGCCCAGCTAATTTTTTATATTTAGTAGAAATGAGGTTTCACCATATTGACCAGACTGGTCTTGAACTCCTGATCTCAGGTGACCATCCGCCTCAGCCTCTTAAAGTGCTAGGATTATAGTCGTGGGCCACCAAGCCTGGCGCAGAATAACTAAATTTTACAGGTGTACTTGCCGGAATAGTTTCACAGTTGTCATAATACTACTACTCATGCTAAGAGCAAGAATACTTATCATTTATATTGGTACTTTAATGCTGAAAGCATACTTTCAAACTTTATTTCTCTAAGAACTTACAACTGTAAAAGGGAGGGAGGAAGGTTAGAAAATGTTGTGATATTCATTTTCCAGCTGGATAACAGGTTCTAAGGGTTCTAAAGTTGACTAATCACATAGTCATTAAATAAATAGCAGTCCCAAGATTCAAATATAATTCTCCAAATTCTGTGGTGTTTTCAACTTACATTATTCTGTCTTTCTTCACATCCTCTATGAGAGGTCTTATGATGAGCATTTTGCAAGTAAGTTAATAGGAACCTTTTGCTTTTAGTATTCAAACTTGACTGTGTTGCATAAGCCCTGGCACAGTGGCTCACACCTGTAATCCCAACATTTTGGGAGGCTGAGGCGGTGGATCACGTTAGGCCAGGAGTTGAAGACCAGCCTGGCCAACATGGTGAAACCCTGTCTCTCCTAAATACAAAAATTAGCCAGGTGTGGTGGTGTACACCTGTAATCCCAGCTACTGGGGAGACTGAGGCAGGAAAATCACTTGAATCTGGGAGACAAAGGTTGCAGTGAGCTGAGATTGTGCCACTGCACCCAGCCTGGTCAACAGAGTGAGATTCTGTCCCAAAGCAATCAACACGTAATGCAGTTCTGTCCAGGCAGCACATTATCTTAATGATGTGTTAGTGTGGTTGGGGATTAGGAAATGGAGAGAATGATCATTGAACAGTAACGGATCTTCACAATTGTATATTTATGGTGTGAAGGAATGAGTAACTGCTTGTGGGAGTTATTATAACAGGTGAAATGTGCTAGCTGTTGGTAGTTTATAGGAGCCTTGTTATTGTGTGCATAGTTTATTTTTGTATTATAGAAACAAACAAGTGGAAACTGTCATTTGCTTAGTGAAAAGGCTGATTAATGGTAACCAGTAAGTGAATGTGTTAATCTGATATAGGATTTTTATTTTATTTTGGTCACAGGGTTAGAAAATGAAATTTGGAGCCGGGCGCGGTGGCTCAAGCCTGTAATCCCAGCACTTTGGGAGGCTGAGGCAGGTGGATCACGAGGTCAAGAGATCGAGACCATCCTGGTCAACATGGTGAAACCCCGTCTCTACTAAAAATACAAAAAATTAGCTGGGCATGGTGGCGCGTGCCTGTAATCCCAGCTACTCAGGAGGCTGAGGCAGGAGGATTGCCTGAACCCAGGAGGCGGAGGTTGCGGTGAGCCGAGATCGCGCCATTGCACTCCAGCCTGGGTAACAAGAGTGAAACTCCGTCCCAAAAAAAAAAAAAGAAAATGAAATTTAGTATGTTGTTGATATCCTTACCATTAGAGCCAGGTATTATTGACCATCTAACCATTGTATCAAATTGCTTTCTCATAGTACTTAATTGTGTGAAAGTTAATGATATAAATGTCTTGAAATTCATCTCTAACCTTTTGGAAATGGACATGCTTACCAACCAAATGCTGTGGTTCAATTGAGAAAACTGTTTAGCCTGAAATTTTTATTGGCTCTAATGATTTTCTGAATTTCCCTGAAATGGTTGGTATATCCAGTGATTGACAATGACCAGTTTCCAAATCTTTTTTTTTTTTTTTTTGAGTTGGAGTGTCACTCTGTCACCCAGGCTGGAGTGCAGTGGTGCAATCTCAGCTCATTGCAGCCTTAGCCCCCCAAGTAGCTGGGATTACAGACACGCTCTACCACGCTTGGCTAATTTTTGTGTGTTTTTTTTAAAGGGTTTACAAAAGAGTTTTACCGTGTTGGCCAGGCCGGTCTCAAACTCCTACCTCAAGTGATCCATCTGCGTTGGTCTCCCAAAGTGCTGGGATTACAGGCTTGAGCCACTGTGCCCGGCCCACTTTCCAAATCTTTAACTCTGTATTATTCATTCGTTTAGCAGATGTTTAATGAGTGCCTACTAAATGTCAGGCACTGTTATCGATTGTTGCTCTTACATTGTCCGTACAGGTTGAGCACCCCACATGAGAAAATCCAAAATCCCAAATGCTCCAAAATCCACAAAACTTTATGAGCACTGACATGATGCTGAAGGTGAATGCTCACTGGAGCATTTTGAATTTCAGGTGTTGGATTTTCAGATTTGGGATGCTCAACTATAAGTAATGGTGCAGATTTTCCAAAAACTGAAAAAAATTTGAAATCCAAACACTTCTGGTCCCAAGCATTTTGGATAAGAGATACTCAGCCTGCATTTCTGATGGATTATATGTGTATGTATTTTTAGTTAGGAGTAAGATAAAGATGAAATATCTTGCTTTCTTCCTTTCTAAAAAGGATGTTTTGGTTTCTTATGATCTTTGGTTCCTTGTGACCTTTTAATTCTATCTTTGCTTTTCCTCAGAGGCAGCCCCAAATGAGTCAGATCAAATGTCAGAAGTGGAAGCCTTATCTGTGGAACTTAAGCATTACATTCAGGAGGATAACTGGCGATTTGAGCAAGAAGTAGAGGAGTGGGAAGAAGAGCAATCTTGCAAAATCCCTCAAATGGAGTCCTCCACCAACTCCTCATCACAGGACTTCTCTACATCACAAGGTATCTGAGAAGGCATTTATGCCAGAGATATAGTAACATTTCATGCTGTATTCCCCTAGCCAGCCCTATGCCCTTCAGATGGTTAGGTGATGCCACAGCCTTCACAGTATATTTCATATGCAGTTGTTATGCCAGGCACAACCTAGTGGAATGAATTGTGGCATTAGAATGTGATCTGATGAAGAGAAGTAATATCAGAAAGAACTACCTGTGACTTTCACTGTGTATATGGTTTTGCTTATTTCCCAGGTTATGGGAGAAACTATGATAAGATTAATAGGTAGACTTTATGAAAACCATTCTCCAAAGGTGATCTTCCTAACAGATGCTTGTTTGTAGAAAGTTTTCTTAATGTGTAGAAATATGACAAAGTTGGGTGCACATTAATTTTACAGACTTACCAGTGGGTTCAAAGTTTACAGACTTTTATCAGAGTTCTTGCTGAAGTAGCCATTTCTTGTAGTTATTGCTTTCTAGGGAAAACCTGCATAGGCTTTGTAAAAAGCTGTTAGCAGGGTTGTATATTAAACTGTATCCATTCTGCTTGCTTTTTATCTGAGTATTCTAGACTATTTATCATCAGATGCTAAGACCTTTGTATATTCTTTATCAGAGCCTTCAGTAGCCTCTTCTCATGGGGTTCGCTGCTTGTCATCCGAGCATGCTGTGATTGTAAAGGAGCAGACTGCCCAGGCTATTGCAAACACAGCCCGTGCCTATGAGAAGAGCGGTGTAGAAGCAGCACTGAGTGAGGTGAGAATGACTGGGAAGCCCAAGTTCAGGAGGGCCAGGCTTTCAGCAGCAATGGTCAGTTTTCTTACATTTCTTTTATTCTGTGTCTCTGCTGCATTTAACCAACCCCTTTTTATTTCTCCTGTTTTTTCTTACTCTTTCTCCCCATTCTGCTGCCATAGCTTAAAGAAGCTGAACCCAAGAAGCCCATGCCCCAGGAAACAAACTTTGCAGAGCAGTCAGAGCAGCCTCAAAAGGCTAATGATGCAGAGTCTACTGCCCAGCCTAATTCTGAGGTCTCTGAAGTCGAGATTCCCAGTGTGGGAAGGATTCTGGTTAGATCTGGTGCAGATGGATATGATGAGGAGGGAGGTACAGAGATGAGTGCAGGATTTAGCTGTTTGTTGTCGGTCTTCTATTTCCTTCTCTTGTTACTATATTAAGGTATCTGCCAATAGCTGATATTTTCTCATTGCAACAAATAATTGTCAAGAAAGCCTATTTTGTTTTGACCTTATGAAAGATAGTCGTGTTTCTACTGTTAGTGCTCTCAGCATGTGTATATTTACCCAGGCTTGTACTTAACAGGGCCACTGCAGAGTCTAGATTGCTCAGAAGGGTAAAATTTAGTTCCCTTTTTGTTATTTTGGACAAAAGATTGCCTTCTAATTTAAAGTAGGGAATCTTTGTTTTGGATATTAGTCCATTGTTTTTTCTCCAGATATAAATTTTTCAGTTGTACAGTGAGCTGAACAAATGTGGATTTAAGTTATTTTTAGTTCTAAAGCTTTAGGAAGAAGCTATAGAACCCCAAGTTATTTGTTGTCTGTCTCCTCTTCAGTTGCATTGCACGTAAACAGTAATGAATTCTGTTTCTCAGATTTCTTTTTTCTTTTCCCTGTGGGGTATTTAAAACAAACAAAAAAATCATTGAAAAGGTAATTCTGTAATTTACAGGCTCATGCCTGTAATCCCAGCCCTTTGGTAGGCCAAGGTGGGTGGATCACCTGAGGTTAGGAGTTTAAGACCAGCCTGGCCGATGTGGTGAAACCTGTTTCTACTAAAAATACAAAAATTAGCGAGGTGTGGTGGCGCACACCTGTAATCACAGCTACTTGAGAGGCCAAAGCAGGAGAACTGCTTGAACCCAGGAGGCAGCAGTTGCAGTGAGCCGAGATCACACCATTGCACTCCAGCCTGGGGGACAGAATGAGACTCCATTTCCAAAAAAAAAAAAATCCTTGAAAGTTTTTCTTTATGGAGTCATATTTATATAGTCCCTAGTATCCAGACTATTTTAAATACACTGTTCATCGTAGTAAAACTGTGAAGTATTTGTGTGTTTAAGATATACACCCAAAGTACAGAACTAAATTGGAATTCTGACCTTAGACACTTCCCCTCCGAGAACTATAATTTAACTTAATTCTTCAGCAGTACCATATTGGGAGATATTTTTAGGCATACATCTTTCTTCATCCTACTGAGTTAGAACATATAGTTTAGGAATAGCTTGTCTTGGGCAGGGTGTTGACATCATCTAGAAGGACAGAAGTGGTGGGTGCACATAGGAACACTGCTCTGCTGCCCTTTAGCAATCTGTTCAGCCTACTTTCGTACAGTCTTCTGCTGAACCTTTCTTCTCTCCTTTTTCTCTATGTTTTGTGCCCCTTTGTGGTAGGTGATGCTGAGCCCTGCCATGCAAGGGGTCATCCTGGCCATAGCTAAAGCCCGTCAGACCTTTGACCGAGATGGGTCTGAAGCAGGGCTGATTAAGGTATCTCTGTTTTTAAAATTCTAATTCTTACAGCACAGGCATCATAATATTGGGGAAATAATTCTGTAAGAAGGGGAAAAATGGGATTAAGGCTGGGTGTGGTGGCATGTGCGTGTAGCCCTAGCTACTTAGGAGGCTGAGGTAGAGGATCACTGGAGCCCAGGAGTTAGAGGCTGCAATGCACTTTGATTGCACCACTGTACTCCAGCCTGGGCAACCTAAGAGAGCCCATCTCTTAAAAAAAAAAAAAAAAAAAAAGAGCCTGGGCATAGTGGCTCACACCTGTAATTTAGCACTCTGGGAGGCCCAGGAGGGAGGCCTGCTTGAAGCCGGAAGTTCAAAACCAGCCTGGTCAACATAGTGGAATTTCTTTTTTTTAATTAGCTGGACATGGTAGCATATGCCTGTAGTCCCAGCTAATTTGGAGGCTGAGGCAAGAGGATCATTTGAGCCCAGGTGTTCAAGGCTGCAGTGAACCATGATTGTGCCACTACATTCTAGCCTGGGTAACAGAGTGAGACCCTGTCTCAAGAAAATTAAAAAAAAAAAAAAAAAAAGTCTTCTGTGAAGTGAAACATGAAACTCCCTTTCCTGTCCAACTTATGAACAAGCTGTTTTCTTCACTTGATACTAACCCAGCCTTGGCTAGCAGGAACAATCTCAGTGACACGTAGCCTGGAGGGCTTTTCATTGTTCTTAGGAGTTGTCTGTTAGTAGCAACTGGGTTAATTTTGAGACCATAATATAACAAAGTAGTCCATGTTTTTAAAAATACTTGGGTAAAATTGCATTTGTATAGATGCTTAAAGTTTAAGTCATTGACACACAAGTATCTGCCTTTTATAACAATGAAAACTAAATATATTTTTTTCTGAGAACTTTATGAGAAAACTGAATTTCTTAAGAGTATAATAGACTGGGCCCTGCGGCTCATGCCTGTAATCCCAGCACTTTGGGAGGCCAAGATGGGCAGATTGTTTGAGCTCAGGAGTTCCAGACCAGCCTGGGGAACATGGTGAAACCCTATCTCTACAAAAAATACAAAAATTAGCTGAGCATGGTGGCGTGTGCCTGTAGTCTCAGCTATTTGGGAGGGTGAGGTGGGAGGATCACCTGAGCCCAGGTGATCATGCCACTGTTCTCCAGCTTGGGTGACAAAGCAAGATCCTGTCTCAAAAAAAAAAAGGTATAGTATGTTTTTGGTGCCAGGATGCTGAAAGAGTTTCACCCCTTATGAAAGCAATATAAAGATTCTGTAGTTGCTTTTGTAATTCCTCAATAAGAATTTTTAGAAGTCTTTTTAGAGTTAAGAGACTGCCTTGCTCCTAGGCATCAATTTCTGTGTGCAGAAGCCCACAGCACACTCCTTTTCTAACTATTGATGCTGTCCTTAATAGGCATTCCATGAGGAATACTCCAGGCTCTATCAGCTTGCCAAAGAGACCCCCACCTCTCACAGTGATCCTCGACTTCAACATGTCCTTGTCTACTTCTTCCAAAATGAAGCACCCAAAAGGGTAGTAGAACGAACTCTTCTGGAACAGTTTGCAGATAAAAATCTTAGCTATGATGAAAGGTGAGAAGAGAACATTCAGGTGAATCACTCCTTTGTCTGGGTCAGGCTAGACCAACTCCTCTGTTGGGAAAGTTTTGCCCTGTACCCTTTCATTGCTTTCTGAACTTTGTCCCACACAGATCAATCAGCATTATGAAGGTGGCTCAAGCGAAACTGAAGGAAATTGGTCCAGATGACATGAATATGGAAGAGTACAAGGTGAAGTCTTTTCTTTAAGTCTGTAGAGCAAAAACATTAATTCCTGAGGTAAATGGTACCTGAGGCAAAATTAACAATGGCAGACTGACTTGTTCTCCCACTTTCCCCAAAAAAAAACCTGGTAAAGAATGGATAAATGATATTTTCTTGTCCTCAGAATAGTAGGTCTCCTTATTTTCATTCTTCTTTTAGGGTGAATCAACACTTTACTTCCCTTAAATACCTATTTTAGCCTTGTCCTAATCAGTAAAATTCTTGTAATGGTGCATTTGGTTTGTTTTAAGTGATACAGTTTTTAAAATATGCATTTAAAGTATATACATAGTTGTACATTTTTTTAATTGCTTTCTATGTAAAACAATGTTGTGTACCACCCAAGGTGTATCTGCCACACTTCCTGAATTTGAACGTTGCTCTGTATGACTAGAAATGGCCATGTCTTTCCATCATTTTCCGTATCTGGATGGCTTTACCAGCGCTGAAGAAGTCCTTCGCTTAAGCTACAGCTGAATGTCTTTGACATAGCTACAGGAAATTAAGATAAATTCCAAAGCTTGTAGGAAATAAATACTTCTGTTACTCAACTGAAAGGAACAGAACATGGAAAATTAAGATCAGTGGTATACTTTTATGTTAAATGTTGAGTAGGTTTTTATCTGAAAGCTTTAGTGTGTGTTATTTTTGTGGCTACACGGATGTGCTCAGTAAATGTTTGTAATGAATTTAAAACTTAGGTGGAAAGGGCACTAAAAATTTATGATCATAATTATTAATAGTAGCCATTCTTTTTCAGAAGTGGCATGAAGATTATAGTTTGTTCCGAAAAGTATCTGTGTACCTCCTAACAGGCCTAGAACTCTATCAAAAAGGAAAGTATGTTGATCTTTTATTTTACTAAGATTGTTAGTCAGGATGCTGTTCCCTATAGATGCCCACCTGGGAATATTGAGAGCCACAACCATGCGTAACCTCTCTTGCCATATACACTAGTGTGTGTGCCTCTTCCAGTGCTTCAGTTTTGCTCTAAACATCACACACAGCTTTTTATCCTTCACATAATGAGATGGATCAGCCAAGAGATATATTGTGCCAGACTGTCTTTGTGGTCAATGAAGATGCTCAGAAAATGGATTTTTGAGTTGACATGGACCCTAGTGAGCATTCTTTGTTTTAGAGATGGGAAAAACGGAGGCTAGGGAAGTTTCATGATTTGTTTTGGGTGGACTGGCCAATTTGTAGAAGAGCTGGCCCTTGACTTTTTGTTTTTGGCCCTTGACTTTTTCTTAATTGTAGCCAAGTAGGTTCTTGAAATGGGGAAAAGAGAGGTCTAACCCCTAGATTTCAGTAAAAGAGCATTCAGCTGTTGTTTATCTCCCATTTTCTAAGGTACCAAGAGGCACTTTCCTACCTGGTATATGCCTACCAGAGCAATGCTGCCCTGCTGATGAAGGGGCCTCGCCGGGGGGTCAAGGAGTCCGTGATTGCTTTATACCGAAGGAAATGCCTTCTGGTTTGTACTGATTGTAAAGTCTTAAGGTTTTTTTTGTTTACCTCTGCTCCTTGAAAAGACATGACTTTCAAAACAAAATATCTCCGGCAGGTTTTAGATTTTTTTCCCCCCTAATTCTCATGAACAGTTTTACATTGGAACAGGTTTTTTTTTTTTTTTTTTTTTTTAAGTTACTTTTAGTGAATGCCATTGGTCTTCAATGATAACTGATAGAAGTTAAGATGAGAATTAGTCATCCCTCTGTGTGCCCTTCATGTATACGAGCATTATAGATTTTATCACATTGCTTTCCTACCAGGTACCTTGAGCACAGATACTTTTCTCACTCAGCCATTTCCTCTGTGACTGTCATGTAGGAAGCACGTAATAAATATGTGTGGAAGGAATGCAGTATTTTTTCCGTGTTCACTTTTAAGCTGGTAGATGAAAGTTTTAGTGACTTCTGAGACACTTCATTTTTTTTTTTTTTTTTTTTTTTTTTTTAAGAAAAGTAGGAACCATAAGAATTGGTCTTGCTGTTCTGGTAACATCATCGTCATACTAGTGAAGATTAACTCTCTCCTGGCCTGATTTGTGCTGTATAGCCACATGGAAAGGCAGACCTATATCCCCTTGCCTCCCCAGGGGTTTATGTGATGCTTGTCCTTCAGAGAACTGTAAAGGGGTAGCCTGCTTTCAGATTTTGTGCTTGTGTGTATTTTCTCCTATACCCAGCAAATTTGCCCTTCACAGAAGACAAGCCAATATTTCTACTACTGCCTTGGCCTTGTACATACTGAATGGGTGAGATTAGGTCATGACATACATGCAATAGCTTTATTTTCTGATTTACAAGTTGACAACTGTATTAGTTATAGGTGTGGCAGGGCCACTTTGAAGCTGAAAAAGGGATCTTGTTGTTTTGATGGATCTGAATTTTATTAGAGCCATGTTTTTATATTTTAAATTACCAAATAGATTGACATTTTTGAATATCCTACCCAGCTTCTGTAGTAATGCAGTAATAGGGATTTAGACTCTTTCCATTATTGGATCCTAACCCCTGGTGTGCATCAGAATCATATAGGGAGCTTTCAGACAGTTGTGAAGCTCAGGCCTCTCCCTAGACAATTAAACCAGAATCCGTAGGAAGGGGCTGGACATCAGTCTGTCTTCTGCAGGTGATTCTGGTGTTCGGAGGAGACAGAGAACCAGTTAACTGGTCTTTGGTTGAAACAGGTGTTAAGCAGGACCTTGCCTTACAAGTTTAGGCCATTGCGTCATAAACTTTGCTGCATTAGAATCACTTTGGGAGCTTTCGTAAAATCCCAATGTCTTGGTCATCTGAATACTAATTAAATCAGCATATCAGGACTGGGAACCAGACATCAGTAGTTTTTAAAGATCCCTAAGTGCATCTAATGTGCAGTAAAGTTTGGGAACTGCTTGTTTAGATTGTTATTAAAGAAATATGTATCTTTTTCATACTTTTCCCCACCTAATTCTACCTTTTAACTGTAGGAGCTGAATGCCAAAGCAGCTTCTCTCTTTGAAACAAATGATGATCACTCTGTAACCGAGGGCATTAATGTGATGAATGAGCTGATCATCCCCTGCATTCACCTTATCATTAATAATGACATCTCCAAGGATGACCTGGATGCCATTGAAGTCATGAGAAACCATTGGTGCTCTTACCTTGGGCAAGATATTGCAGGTATATGCTCTTGCTAATAACGTTCTAAGGTTTTGAGAATTCTAGAAATTACAATGTTCTCACTTGATAGTACTGGTTGCCAAACCTTTTTAAGGAATTGGAACCTCCTAGCATATAAATAAGTTAAAAGTGGATCTGTTTTATTGAAACAAAGGAAGGGAGCCTGGGCCTCTGCCCCTTTTAATCTGCCTTTAGCTTCCCCATGACTGCTAAATCACCTCCATGGGCAACCAACAAGCCCGGTTTGAAAAACATCACTGCTCTCCAGGAATGTCAGACTTCTACCATCCTTTCATGTGCCAAAAGACAAATGCCTTTATAGTTTAAAAATCAAAATCTGGCCGGGTGCAGTGGCTTACTCCTGTAATCCCAGAGCTTTGGGAGGCTAAGGTGGGCAAATCACCTGAGGTCAGGAGTTTAAGACCAGCATGGCCAACAAGGTGAAACCCCATCTCTACTAAAAATATAAAAATTAGCCAGATGTGGTGGTGGGCACCTGTAATCCCAGCGACTTGGGAGGTTGAGGCAGGAGAATTGCGTAACCCTTTGGGCGGAGGTTGCAGTGAGCTGAGATAGCACCCTTGCAGTCCATCCTGGGCCATGGAGCAAGACTCCAATTAAAATATAAAAAAATCAATCTACGTATGTAGAGTATGGTTATGGGAGGGTGCCTTGACTAAGTTTTTCTGTGGCTTGAAGTTATATTAACTATGATGACTTCAAGGTTAATTAATTAGTGGAATATCCTTGGTTGTTTAAAGCATCTTGAGGAGGGAGCCTAAAGCTGATTGTTTTTAGGTGAGGTCAGTAGACTTGGAAAATGGCTATATATTCTGATATAAATCCTCTTTGTTAGTTTCTCACTGATACTCCATTGATGGGGCTGGGCACAGTGGCTGATGCCTGTAATCCCAGCACTTTGGGAGGCTGAGGTGGGTGGCTCACTTGAGTCCATGAGTTCGAGACCAGCCTGGGCAGTACAGTGAGACCCTGTCTCTACAAAACATGACAAATTAGCTGGGTATAGTAGTATGCACCTGTTGTCCTAGTTCCTCAGGAGCCTAAGGTGAGACGATTGCTTGAGGCTACAGTGACCTGAGACCTTTCTGTTGCACTCCAGCTTGGGCAACAGAGTGAGGCCCTATCTCCAAAAAAAAAAAAAAGATAATTCTATTGACTTGTTCAAGTGTGTAAGGTGATAGTATTTATTTAAAAATTCTGGGCTGGGCACAGTGGCTTATGCCTGTAATCCCAGCACTTTGGGAGGCCGAGGTGGGCAGATCGCAAGGCCAAGAATTTGAGACCAGCCTGGCCAATATAGTGAAACCCCATCTCTACTAAAAATACAAACATTAAATGGGCATGGTGGTGGGCACCTGTAGTCCTAGCTACTTGGGAGGCTGAGGCAGGAGAATCACTTGAACCCTAGAGGTGGAGGTAGTGGAGAGCCGAGATCACACCACTGCACTCCAGCCTTGGCAACAGAGCAAGACTCCATCTCAAAAAACAAACAAATTCTGGGCTGGGCGTGGTGGCTCATGCCTGTAATCCAAGCACTTTGGAGGCCAAGGTGGGCGGATCACCTGAGGTCAGGAGTTCAAGACCAGCCTGACCAACATGGTGAAACCCCGTCTTTATTTTATTTAAAAAAATGTTTAAAAATTCTTAAAAACAAAACAAAAACAAATTCTGTAATGACTAGTTGCCATGTCTTTTCCTTTACTGTCTTCAGTTTTTATTTAGTCCAAGCTTGTCTAACCTGAGGCCCACACAAATTTGTAAACTTTCATAAAACATTCTGAGATTTTTTTTTTTTTGAGACGAAGTCTCACTCTGTTGCCCAAGCAAGAGTATAGTGACACAATCTCGGCTCACTACAACCTCCATCTTCCAAGTTCAAGCAATTATCCTGCCTCAGTCTCCCAAGTAGCTGGGACTACAGGCATGCGCCACCATGCCCAGCTAACTTTTCTGTATTTTTTATTAGAAGTTTCACTATGTTGGCCAGGCTGGTTTTGAACTCCTGACCTTCGTGAGCCATCTGCCGTGGCCTCCCAAAATGTTAGGATTACAGGCATGAGCTGCCATGCCCAGCCAAATTTTTTTAAAAACTCACCAGCTATTGTTAGTGTTAGTGAGGTTTATGTGTGTCCCAAGACAATTCTTCCAGTGTGGCCCAGGGAAGCCAAAAGATTGTATACCCCTGATTTAGACCATGTATGATATGTAGCTTTACTTAAATCCATGTGTATACATTGACATGTTGTAAACATTTGAAAGAAAGTATTACCATCATATCTATGTCAGAGTATCATATCTACTTCCTCATATTGAAAAAAGACAATTGATTAGAAGACCCTTTCATAATGAAGTAAATATATAGTGTTATTTTGCCAACATCAGGTGGCCTAAAGCAGTGACCTAAAACTTTGATGTATTTGCATTTGCTCCTGGTTTGCCTGAAGGAATCATCATTTATTATTAGCTGGCTAGCATAATGCTTTGACCTCTGAAGTTAGGTAAGGGGCTAATAGAAGGCCTTCCAGGCTTGTTCACTTTTACTTGGAGATCTGTTGGGCTGTATATGTAACCATCTGCTTTCCCTCCACAGAAAATCTGCAGCTGTGCCTAGGGGAGTTTCTACCCAGACTTCTAGATCCTTCTGCAGAAATCATTGTCTTGAAGGAGCCTCCAACTATTCGACCCAATTCTCCTTATGACCTATGTAGCCGATTTGCAGCTGTCATGGAGTCAATTCAAGGAGTTTCAACTGTGACAGTGAAATAAGCTCCCACGTGTTCAAGGCCCATTCTGGTTTCTGGCTGCCTGCCCCTTGCACAGAAGTCCGTTGTACAGTGCTCACCTTGGGAAAAGGATTAGGTGGGCACATAAGATTCCAATTCAGACCCCAACCATGCTGGGTGTGTAAAGAAGGATTGAAAATAAAATTGCACTTTTTAGGTACAAAATCATAAAAGCTATTTCACTAGAAAAGGTGGAAACCAGTGTATTAAGGTGTTGAATTATGCCAGAAGACCTGAAATGCCTTGTACCTAGAACAATGCTTAGCCTTGCCACTTTTAAAACTATCCTTCAGGCATAAATATTTTTGACAGCAGAATAGAATGATTCATGAGAACCTGAACTAGATGAACAGCTACTAGTTATTTTATCAAATACAGATGACTTTTGAAAATTCTTCACTACAAGAGATTAGAAATACAAACCTTGCCTGGCTCTTGACAGGAGATGACAGATGGGTTGTTGATGGACCCTTTTACATGTGGGTAGAATGTAAGGTCACATGGCAGTAAGATGCTGAAAAGTCAAAGGAGACCTGTCTCTCTCCTTTCTTTTCTATCTTTAAATAAACCAGAAAACCTCATACTCAGTCCTCAGTGAAAGAAACGAAACCATTAAGGACTTCAGACAGAATAGCATTTTGTAACTTGACTAAAGATCATGCGTTAATAGTTGTTAGGCATTTAGGTAAAATTTTCTAATATCTGAAAATTGTCAGAAATGGTCTAAGGCTACTACTGGCTCCAAAGACCATTTTGGTCTGCCTCCTTTTTGTTTTTTTTTTTTTTCCCTCCCCCAAGATAGTCTCACTGTGTTGCCTAGGCTGGAGTACAGTGGCACCATCTCAGCTCACTGCAAACTCTGCCTCCTGGGCTCAAGTGATTCTGGTGACATAGCCTCCCAAGTACCTGGGATTACAGGCATGTGCCACAACTGGCTAATTTTTGTATTTTTAGTAGAGACGGGGTTTCACCATGTTGGCCAGATTGATCTCGAACTCCTGGCCTCAAGTGATCTGCCTGCCTCAGCCTCCCAAAGTGGTGGGATTACAGGCAAGCCACCACACCCAGCCTTCTTTTTTGCCCTTAAAAGTAATTTGTAAGAAAAAAAGAAAAAATATAAAGCGAAAGAAAGAAAGCACCATACATCCGTAAAACTATATATATGTATATGTAGAGAAAAATATTTCCTGTTGATCATTTTTAAAAGGCTTCTGATTGGATATTGTATTTTAACCAAATTTTTAAAGAGTAATCGAGGAATCATGAAAGGGAAGAACACTTGATACAACTATGCAGATTTTATAAATGTGCAATAAAAGTATTTGTTTTACATTTGGTGTACAGTATGGTCCTTATTTAAATATATATTTTCCATTTGGGAAATGGACGTACTTGCTATTTGTCTTGTTCCAGTTTTTCTTCTTTAAAACCAAAAAAGCAGATTAAAGCATTGATAAACTTGGTGGGGACTGAAGTGCCAGTATTTGAAATAAAAGGCAACAGTCAACTCTTGAGCAGCACCTAGTACCTTTTCATCTCATTGGCTATTTGCATTGCATGTAAGCTTATCTACTTTGTAATTTGTCAAATTTTAGAATGCAAAAATGGCAATTTTCTTAAAATGGAGTTTTTTATAAAGTCATCCCTCAGCAGACACCAGCAGTTGCTTCCAAGATTGCGCATACCAAAACCCTTGCATACTCAAATTCTGCAGTAGGCCTTGCAGAACCTACGCATAGGACAAGTTGACCCTCCATATGCTTGGGTTTTCACATCCTGCGAATACTCTATTTTCAATCTGCATTTGGTTGAAAAAAATCCTCGTGTAAGGGGACTCATGCAGTTCAAACCTGTGTTTTTCAAAGGTCAGACTATTTTGATTAATGGTCGGTCATGTTTTACAGATGCTCGGAGGTGCTTTAGTGTTGTAAAGCTCATTGCAAAGATTTGTTTCATGGGAAGTTGATCCATTTTCTTACCCACTGATTACCTTTTACTGTTCAGCATTCTATGTATCACCAATTGCCTTTCACTTTTTTTTTTAAAACCCTACAGCACCCAGTATTCTGCCTTTCACTTTTTAATCTCCTGCCAATATTGAGTCCTGTGTGCAGTGCTCCAATTATATTATTTTACTTAACACTATTTTACTTAACCCTGGGATGATGATGGGGACATGGATTATCCAAGGTCATCCTTGGTGTGTCTGACTTCATAGCTTGTGCTTTTAACAGCTGCTCAACTGTCCTTGGTAGTTGTGTAAAATATTTTGTTTTGTGCTGCCTTCACAGTAGTTATTTCCTGGTCAGCTATTGGGAATCCACAGTTGGCCAAGAAAGGAACTGATGGACATATGGAGTGTGTGGTGCTGAGTAGTCTGTGTCATTTGAGTCCACAAGGGGGAGTGCTGAGAACTATTAATAGTTTCTTATTCCTCACAGTAGCTGGCTGCCTTTAGGTATAACCATAGGGCTCTACAAACTAAGGTCTCAGACTGTGTTTTTTTTTTTTTTTTTTTTTTTAACAGCTGACAAACTAAGAATTTTTTTTTTTTCTTTGAGACAGGGTCTCACTCCATCCCCCAGGCTGTAGTGCAGTGGCACGATTTCAGCTCACTGCAACCTCCACCTCCTGGACTCAAAGGATCCTTCCACCTCACCTCCAAAATAAGACCACAGGTGTGTGCCATCACGCCCTGCTAATTTTTGTATTTTTAGTAGAGATGGAGTTTTGCTGTGTTGCCCAGGCTGGTCTCAAACTCCTGGGCTCAAGTGATCCCCCTGCCTTGGGCTCCCAAAGTGCTGGCATTCTAGACATGAGCCACTGTACCTGGCCTGTTTTTTACCTTTTTAAAGTGTTAAGAAGAACAAGGATATGAGTAAGAAGCCTATGTGACCTTTGCCCAAAATGATTTAAGAGTTTGAGCAGGATACTTCACCTCAGCATAAAGTCACTTGAGACTGGATTTAGATTAATGTAACTGGAATTGCAATCATCTTTTGTTTGGATTTGTTAGCTCCTTTAAGAACTAGCAGGCATATTAACTCATTTTTACTCTATCTGCTTCAACAACATATGAGGTAGAAAACATACGACAAAACAATTTAATGAATGAGAGACAAGGATCAAATGGAGTGCTGGGGACGTAGCACTGGTAGGATAGAAGGGGAATTAATTGTGCCAGAAGTCATGTCCTTGCTCTTTTTATTGGATTTCATTGTATGACCATATTCACCATGTATTGTCCTTTGAGTTTCCCATTTTTGGCTGTTATGCACCATGCTACTAAGAACATTCATTGAACATGTCTTTTGATGCACACATGAATGCATTTCTGTTGGTGTATAACTAGAAGTAAAACTACTGGGTCGTATAACTAAAGTGGTTATACCAGTTTGATCCCACCATCAGCTTATGAGTTCCAGTTGCTCCATATGCTTGTCAACATTTAGTTTTGCTGGTAGTTTTAATTGTTTCTGTTCAGGAAAGTGTGCAGTGATAATCTTGTGATTTCAATTTGCACTTCTCTACATACTAACAACACCGAGCATCTCTATATGCTTACTGGCGTTTGGTCGTTGTTTTCTGTAAAATACCTCTTTCAGTCTTTTATTTTTGTTGTTGGATTTTTTTGTCTCTAACCTATTGATTTGTAGTTCTTTATGTCTTCTAGTTATGGAGCCCTATTGGTTTTATGCATTGCATGTATCTTCTTTTACTCCATGGCTTTTCACTCTTGGTGTCTTGAAGAAAATAAGTTTTTGATATTAATATAGTCGAATTTATTCATCCTTTCTTTCATGGTTAGTGCATATCATGTCCTCTTGAGGAAGTTATTACCCAGGGTCATAAATATATTCTATTACCTTCCAGAAGTTTCACCTTTAACAGCTGATTGACCAAGCCCTGTTTATTGAAAACATCATCCATTTTCCAGTGCCTTGCACTGCTACTTTTGTCATAAATCAGGTGTGTTCACGGGGGTCTGTTTCTGGAATCTTTTACCTGTCCCATTATCCTATTTGTCTGCTTGTACCAACATCACACTTTCTTAATTAGTGTAGCCTTGTAACAAGCCTTTATTTCTTGATTTCTGGTGAAACAACTTCCCTCCAGTTTTGTACTTCAAGATAGTCTTGCCTGTTCATTTTTTGTTTGTTTGAACAGGGTCTCGCTGTCGCCCAGGCTGGAGTGCACTGGTGTGATCATGGCTCACTGCAGCCCCAACCTTCCAGGTTCAAGTGATCCCACCTCAGCCTCTTGAGTAGCTGGAACTACAGTAGCTTGCCACAACACCTGGCTAATTTTTGTATTTTTTGTAGAGATGGGGGTCTCACTATGTTGCCCAGGCTAGTCTTGAACTCCTGGGCTGAAGTGATCCTCCCAGCTAGGCCTCCCAAAGTGCTAGGATTACAGGCATGAGCCACTGAGCCTGGCCTCTTTGCTACTGATCCTTTGCATTTTGGTATAAATTTTAGGATCAGTTTGTTAGTTTCACACATGAAGGCACAAATCTCCAGGGATTTTTGATGAGGTTTACAATGACTAGAGATAATTTGGTAAAAACTGACATCTGCATGGTATATCTAATTTTTTAAAGATTTTTCTTAATTTTTATATAAAGGTCTTCCACATCTTCCAAAAGATTTATTCCTGGGTTTTTGAAGTTTTGACATTCCTGGTAAATCTCATTTTTCAGATCGCATTTTTGTTTCTTCTCATATCTAGAAGTGAATTGATGTTTAATTCTAAGTTTATAGACTTCAGAAGATTTTTATATACATAATTATGTAATCTGTGAAATGCTGATTTTCATTTCAAATTTTTACTCTCTTTTTTTGAGACGGAGTTTCGCTCTTGTTGCCCAGGCTGGAGTGCAATGGCGCCATCTTGGCTCACGGAAACCTCTGCCTCCCAAGTTGAAGCGATTCTCCTGCCTCAGCCTCCCTAGTGGCTGGGATTATGGCATGTGCCACCACGCCCAGCCAATTTTGTATTTTTTAGTAGAGACAGGGATTCTCCATGTTGGTCAGGCTGGTCCCGAATTCCTGACCTCTGGTGATCCGCCCAACTCGGCCTCCCAAAGTGCTAAGATTACAGGCATGAGCCATCATGCCCGGCCCTTACAATTTTTATTTATTTTTCTTGCTTGATTATATTTACTAGAACCTTTGGTACAATGCTGAATATATAGATGATGAAAAGTGGGCATCTTTGTCCCCTAATATCTGGTGGGGGGGTTCAATATTTCATCATTAAGTATGCTGTAGATTTGTTGTAAATTGTAATTATTAGGTTAAAAAAAAAGATTCCTTCTGTTACTAGTTTGCTGAGTCTTTTTTAAGCTTGAATTTTTTTTTTTTTTTTTGGCTCTTGTTTCCCAGGTTGGAGTGCAGTGGTGCGATCTCAGCTCATTACAACCTCCACCTCCTGGCCTCAAACGATTCTCCTGCCTCAGCTTACCAAGTAGCTAGAATTACAGGCGTCTGCCACCATGCTCGGCTAATTTTTTATATTTTTAGTAGAGACAGGGTTTCACCATGTTGGCCAGGCTTGTCTTGAACTCCTGACCTCAGGTGATCTGCCCGCCTCAGCCTCCCAAAGTGCTGGGATGACAGGCATGAGCCACTGCACCTGGCCTAAGCTTGAATTTTATCAAATGCTTTTATGTATATCAAAATGATTACATAGGTCTCTTTCTTTATTCTGTTAATGTGTGAATTACATTTCTTGATTTCCAATGTTAAACCAGCCATGCGTTGTCAGAATAAAGTAAATTTGACGATGATATTTTTATATGTAGCTGGATTTTTGCTTGAATATTCATAAGGCAGATTGGCCTTGTATTTTCATTTCTCATGATGTGCTTGTGAAGGTGTTGGTGTCAAGATGATTCTGGCTTTATTGAATGCATTGGCAAGTGGTCTCTTGTTTTCTGTGCTCTGGAAGAGTGTGGGCAAAATAGGGTTATTTCTTCCTTAATGTTTGGAAGAATTCATCGTTGAAGCCATTTTAGCCTGGAATTACCGTCGTTGTTTGTGGGAATGCTTTTAACTATAGATGTTGTTTCTTTCAGATATGTGGAGTTTTCACATCTTTCTGGTTGCTTCCTCTTTGTATCAGTTTTGGAAAATTATTAGAGGTGTGTCCATTTTATCTAAAATTAAAATTTTATGTATAGGAAGTTCATAATTTTATCTTGTGACTTTTTTTTTAAATCATTTTTTATTTTTTATTTTTATTTTTTTATTTTTTTTTATTTTTATTTTTTTTTCCGAGACGGAGTTTCGCTCTTGTTACCCAGGCTGGAGTGCAATGGCGCGATCTCGGCTCACCGCAACCTCCGCCTCCTGGGTTCAGGCAATTCTCCTGCCTCAGCCTCCTGAGTAGATGGGATTACAGGCACGCACCACCATGCCCAGCTAATTTTTTGTAGTTTCAGTAGAGACGGGGTTTCACCATGTTGACCAGGATGGTCTCGATCTCTTGACCTCGTGATCCACCCGCCTCGGCCTCCCAAAGTGCTGGGATTACAGGCTTGAGCCACCGCACCCGGCCATGACTTTTTATTTCTAATTAGGGTCTATGTAGTGACATCCGTCTTTTGTTACTGATACTGGGTGACTTGCATCTTTTATTTTTTTAGATATTTCAGAATTTTGCAATAAGTCTTTTCAGGGGTTTATTAATTAGTCTTTTCAAATAATTATTTGCTTTGTTCATTTTTCTCTTTTACAAGTTTTTTTTTTTCCCTGCATTTTTAATAAACTCTTCAGTAGTGGTTGTTAACCTTGCTTCCAATTCAGAATCATCTGTGTCACTTTAAAAAATACAGCTGCCAAGGACTCCACCCTACAGATAGTGAGTTGTTAGATTTGGACTGGACCATTAATGCTTTCGTGGTTTAAAAGGCATCACAGGCAATTATGATATACAGTCACAAATGAGACCTACTTACTCATATATATATATATATATATATATATATTTTTTTTTTTTTTTTTTTCCTTTCTGAAACCGTCTCACTCTGTCACTCAGGCTGGAGTACGGTGGCATGATCATAGCCTCAACCTCCTGGGCTCAAGTGATCTTCCCATTTCACCTCCTGAATAGCTGGGACTACAGGCATGAGCCACCATGCCTGGCCTATAGAACTTTTATACCTACTTTAAAAACATGACTTTTACATTATCATCAACACTTTAAATTCTACGGTTTTGTAAAAAGTCTGTAGAACCTCCTTCAATGATAGTTTAAAGGTTACATACCTTTTAAATTAATATTTTTTATCTTCTGCACATTCTTCATGTTAAATTTGACTGGTGGAGATATAGAAATATATATATAACATTTTCTGCATAATTGGCCTCTTAATTACCATAAACCCACCAGTTCCTTAAGGTTTTCTCATAAGTTGAACTTCTGAGTTAATCATTACATTACTTTTTCCTGAGCCTTAAAAAAAAATTCTCTACCTTCTTTTTAAGTTGTTAAACAATTAACTGACATTAATTTATAAATCTGAATAGAACTAGCTTAAGGGGGGGTGTGTGTGTGTGTGTGTGTATATATATAGTAAAGGGACACAAGCATAGGTGAGAAGAGATTTTAAGGATGTTACCATGTCTTCCTTTTAGCACTGTTGACTGAGTGTGGTGGCTCACGCCTATAATCACATCACTCTGGAAGTCTGAGGTGGGTAGATAACTTAAGGTCAGGAGTTCAAGACCAGCCTGGCTATCACAGTGAAACCCCGTCTCCACTAAAAATACAAAAATTAGCCAGGTGTTGTGGTGGGCGCCTGTAATCCCAGTACTTGGGAGGCTAAGGCAGGAGAATTGCTTGAATCCGGGAGGCGGAGGTTGCAGTGAGCTGAGATCATACCACTGTAATCCAGCCAAGACGGAGTGAGACTCTGTCTAAAACAACACCCTTGATTGCTGCATTGCCCATTAAGTTGTTAACGAGTTGTGATGACCCTCAGTCTCCTTGTTGTCTTATCTGATTAACCATTTATAGGCAGGAGAATAGAATCTGCTCAAGGAATGGGTCCAACAAGGCACAAACCTGGTCTCTTTCCTTTTCAAAAGAAGATAAGCCTGGGTTGTCCCTGCTATACCAGCAGGACAAGAAATTGTGATAATTAAAAAGCAGGAATGTTAACTTTGAGTACAAGTAGAGGGTAGAAACCATCTGAAGAATTTAGATGACTTGGAATTGATAAGCTGGCACAGAAGTGATACCCAGGAATGCCAATGGTGAGCTCTCAAAATTAAATATTTGCTGGTCCTGGTATGAGTAGTATTCATGGAGGGATGGTTGGTTTTCTATCTAGAGTCCTGGTGATGGGCTAGATGTTTCACTGCATGCTGAAGATGATCTTCGCAAGTTAGCACTTAGATTTTAACAGTCAGGGCAGAATCCCCGCAAAGTCATCCTGACTGTCTCTGCTTATGGAATAGCCAGAGCTCATTCATAGCTTAAGCAGTTCCACAGATTTCCTGATTTAGAAGTCATGACTGAATCTGTATGTCTTCTAAGATGTGGTTCCATGGGAAGAATATTGACATTGGAATCTGACAGATCTGAGTTCAAATACTGGCTGAACCTTTATTTCTGGTCTATAAAATGAAAATATTTACTTGGGGACTGTTTTAAGGGTTAAAGGAGAGAATAGACGTAGCAATGACTCAGTGTAAAGATGCAGTTGCAGTTCTCACAGGGATTAGTCATCCGGGTAAGAATTTTAAGGGTTATCCTGACCTGCATAGGGCCCACAGGTAGGTTTTAAATAATTGGGGTATATTATCGAGGTATCCAGAGAGCTATGGGCCTCTGGCAAGTGGATGTATTCATATTAGCAAGTGTGACTGGAAGACAGTGTTTTTGAAGGGCTAGGGGCTTATGCTTGATCTAAAAATTGCAGTAGTTCAGGTCTGATTCCGCTGAGCAGATGGTGCATGCTTGTAGCTTGAGCTACTCCAGAGGATGAGGCAGGAGGATCGCTTGAGCCCAGGGGTTCAAGGTTGCAGTGAGCTATGATCACACGACTGCATTCCAGCCTAGACTACACAGCGAGAGCCTGTCTCTTAAAAAAATAAAATATTCCAGATCTAACTCTTACCCTGTTTTAGATATATTTTTCTTTAGTCATCTTATTGAATGGCCTGAACTTGATAGGGCTTAATGAATCAACAGCTTTATTTTGGTTTTCACTATTACTTTCAAAATGATCTTTCCCTTCCTTGGCCCTTGACAGCATCTAAAAAAGATCTCAAAGCTTTATTGTCATGTATGCGTAGGAAAACAGAATTATTTTCCTGTGGGAAAGAGCCTAGACTAGTCTCAATCCAAACTCACTCTTATTCATTGGTTTCAGTGCTTCTCCCCTGTCCTTAGTTCAGGCCTCAACCTGAGGTTCCAAGGCCAGCAGTAAGGAAGGAGACATAGGATTTCTTTCACTCTCCCTTCCCCATTCCTTCAGCTTATCCCCAATTTGGTTCCTCCAGAGCCTGGGGCTGGAGAGTTTATAGGAGAAAAAAGCAAAGGGCTTTTCTGACTTCTTAAAAAAGCTGTCATTGTCTAGGTGCAGTGGCTCATCCCCAAATCCCAGCGCTGTGGGAGGCTGAGGTGGGAGATCACTTGAGCCCAGGAGTTCAGGACCAACCTGGGCAACACAGTGAGACCCTGCCTCTATTTATTAAAAAATAAAATTAAATACTGGCATTTATGATACTCTCTTTATTCAGTGTCCTTTATTATGACCGGAACCCAATTACTAGCTCTTGTATGGGGCATTTAATGGGCTCTTCAGAGAGCCCTGTAGAAAACCTTCATACTCCATTCCTTCCTTGATGGCTTTGGGTTTTCTTTCTGACACCTTACAATTCCTCTTGGGTTCTGCTGTAGTCATTCATACTTTCCAGTGGTGCTTTGGAACATCAGCATGATTGCCTTCTCCAGCACCCATTTGGGTATAGGATGTTTACCACCTTGTTCTAGTAAAAGGCAGAAGTGCAGGTGCTGCTGCTGTCCCCATCCAACAAGCCTGCTGCCTTCAGGCTGCTTCAGTAGAGGTCACACACCCGCCTCTAGGCCTCTGCCTAGATTTTCCCAAGAGCTTTCTTGGTCTCCATTCTGGTTGCAGCAGGAGTAGGCCCACAGAGTTTCTGTGGCTTAGCAGGATTGGGATAGGGGGTGCCTCAGATTCCAGTCTTCCCTCCTGGGAACAACTTGGATCTGCAAGTGGTTCTCTTGCAGTCCACCTCCATCCCATTCCTCGCTAGGAAGGATAGAGAACATAATAATACTCTAGTCTGTTATGAATTCCCTTCCAGGAATTCTCCCCTAATGAGTCTGGATGCTTCTCTCCTGTAGGCTATTGAGAGTGAAAGTGAACCTGTTTGGACACTTCCTAGCAGCCCCTCTCTTTAGAATATAAAGCACTATCATCTATAGAATAGGGCTTTGAGGCTTTATTCAAAATTCTGGGCAACAGAAAAGTTCATTCCACATCCTATAAATGTAGATGTGGTCATGAGGAAAGCAACTGGATTAAATAAAATCAATCAATCAATTGATGGATTAGAAAGGGAGCTACAGCTTCTTTTAGTTCCCTGTGAGACCAGGGACTACAAACAAATATTTTCCTGAGTTTCTTGTTGTCCTAATCCTGACTGCGAGGACGCATCTCCTGGCCAGAAGCCCATGAAACCGCTCTGACTTCTTTCCCATCCCCAAATCAGGTGCCCTTAGGACTTTTCCCTAGAGCTAATTCAGAAGCTCGGAAAGGTTACCCACGTGTATTTTAATAGAGACCTTCCAGAATGCCTTCACTGACAATAGTGAAGCTTTCAAACCCAAAGACAGTTTGATGGAGAAGAGGGCACCAAGTTCCAAAACTCTAACTGCATCAAATTTGGTGAGTTCCTGAGTTATTTTCCTCTACTACTTTATAATAACACTTCTAACTTGAAATATTGATTGATTAGTGTTTCTGTTTCTGATACATACAACTACACACCTCTCCACGTGTAACCACAATAAAGAAATGTTTTTGATGTGAGACTAATTTGCCACAGAACCCTATGAGAAAAAGCTGTGTTGAAACTATGATTTAATTAGTTCTATTTTTATTTCTTATTATTTCCCCCTTCAAAGCAAGTGACTAAAAACAGTGGCAGTTTAGGTGAGCAGCATCTCCTTCCTCAGACTCTTTAAATATGGATTCCCACCAGAATGCAGATCACCTTCCCTTTCAGGGAAGGACATGCTGTTGGCCACATGGCCAGTATGTCATCAAGAGTTTCTGCCCACACCCATTTAAAAAAATGCCTTTGTGTCCTTTATAAAAACAGTTGGGAAGACAGAATATTTTCTTAACAAATCTTTAGTGTCCATTTCTCTGCAGAGGAAGCCATAATCACTTGCTGATGAAAAAATATCATCAGCACCTGCAAATGTGAGATTCGGGTGAGGGCTGCAAGCCACCAGCAAGAGCAGGTGAGCCACCTGGCAACAAAGAACCTGTTTAAACTTCAACATAAGCACAAAGGAGGGTTTTCTTTGAAGGTCTTTGGTTTTTCCATCGACTTCAGTGAGAGGTATTTTTTCTTTTGAGACAAAGTTTTGTTCTTGTTGCCCAGGCTTGAGTGCAATGGCATGATCTCAGATCACTGCAACCTCTGCCTCCTGGGTTTAAGCAATTCTCCTGCCTCAGCTGCCCAAGTAGCTGGGATTACAGGTACCCCCCATCAGGCCCAGCTAATTTTTGTATTTTTGTAGAGATGGGATTTCACCATGTTGGCCAGGCTGGTCTTGAACTCCTGACTTCACATGATCCGCCTGCCTTGGCCTCCCAAAGTGCTGGGATTATAGGCATGAGCCACCACACCTGGCCTTCAGTGAGAGTTTTTCCTTTGGTCTGGTCAATTGTCTAGGAAACCCATCCCATAAGGCCATAGGATAAGGTGGAGAAAGACTGCCATGGTGCCATACCCTGGCTTCAAGTCTTGACTCAGTTAATTACTCACCATGGGCATCCCACCTAACTTCTCAGAATCTCATTTTCCTCAGTAGCAAAACAAATAATATCTGTTCTTCCAAACTAATTTTCAAGACATGTTCAATAAAACTACCAAAATATGTAGGAGTGCTTTGTAAACGCTTAAGCCCAATACAACCATGTGATAGGGAAATTTCACAGAGACAAGTCATCAGAAAAGGGAGAGCAGGTTACTGCTGCAGTCAACTGGAAACCAAGCTCCTGTTCCCGGACCATGTGCTTGGCTTCCTATGGTCCTGAGAATAGAGACTACGTTCCTTACTGAGGCCTACAAGGTCTGGCTTCTTCCTACTTTGCCAGCTTCACCTTATGCATCTTCCTCTCCCCCTTCACCTGGAGCTGCTCCCCACCCTTTACCATTTCGCCAGTTATCTCTTCCTTTTGAGTACTGATCCATGAATCACTAACTAGGTGAAATCCCTCCTATTGCATGATTTTTTTAATATATATATATATATTTTTTTCTCTTGTACATTCATAAAGGTTGATTAAACTATTGCATGACCTTATAGAACCATGCACCTTTCCAAATTTTTAAAGGCTATCAAAGTTACTATTTACATTTATTTGGGTGATTTTACATTAATATTTGTTTCCTGGCCAGGTTCGGTGGCTCACACCTGTAATCCCAGCAGTTCCCTTATTTGCCTGAATGAGGGACAGAGCTATATTTTGTCTTATCATTTTATCCTGGTCCCTAGCACATGGTCAGTGGTCAATAAATATTTGTTAAGGGAGTGAATAAATGATCAGATGGATGAATAATGAAATAATTCTTTCATGTAGATACTGGAAGTTTAAGAAACTTAGATAATTGAGCCTCACCCTGATTGAAACTTGGTCCAAAGAGCTTTGAAGCTTTATAGAGAAGGAGTAGCTAATGTAACAGGCATTGGAAACCGTTTTCTGACTTACCAGACACAGAAAGCCAGAATACACCTCTGATGCAAACTGGCACTTTGTACTCAAAGCTGTATTTACCTAGGGATCATTTTGATTTGTGCATGCCAAGAAGACATACACAAAAGGACAGGCATAAAAGGAAAAGGAGCTTTCTGAAGAGATTGACTCCCAGAGAAATCTGCTCTGGGTAAGAAGGTAAGAGTTGCAGAAGATGAGCTGTACCTGGGCAGACTCCATTTACTCAGAAAAAAATAAAATAGTCATTTTCTAAGGAGGGAACTGTCCTGGGCTACTGTGGCAAATTTGTATACTCTTGTGTCAGAGTGCATGTATTCTTGCTTGAGCAATGGCTATCTTGTGATATTGGGGCTATTTTATCAGGTGGTGAGAGGCGTCATGAGAGCTGAGCTGACAAAGCTCCGTACCAGCTTGGGGAGGGAGGAGTGTCCCTGGTACTGCAAGGAATCCAGCATGCCTCTGAAGCTGGAGAAGTGACCTACTTGGGGCATTAGGAACCATCCCCGTTAGCTGCTCTCCTGAGGGAATTGTTGGCAGGGCCAATGGTGACTCTTGAACTGATTACAGGAGTGGAGGAGAGGTGGCAGGGAGGTGTATGCTGCAGGATGATTGCAGCTGACAACAGGTTTATGAGCAACAGGAGGCTCCTCCTTGAGGACCTGTAAAAATGCTGGAGGAAGACCTGAGGTGGGGTAGTCAGGAGAGAGCCTGCCATTGCAGGCAGAGCAAGCAAAGGAACTTAGGTTATTGATATGGAAGGGGCTTGATTTGCAGCCACAACCTGGGTAGGTCTGCTGACACTGCGGTTAAAATTTAAGGGGAGGCCACAAGTGTGGTACCAACCTGGGCAATAATATAGTGAGACCCCACTTCTACAAAAAATTTTAAAAATTAGTTGAGCTTGGTGCCTATGCCTCTAGTCCCAACTACTTGGGAGGATGAAGCAGGAGGATCCCTTGAACCTAAGAGTTTGAGGTGCAGTGAGCTGTGATCATTCCACTACATTCCAGCCTGCAACAGAGTGAGACCCTGTCTCAAAAACAAAAATGAAAACAGCACAACGAAACAAAAATTCAAGGGGTTTATACTGTGATTTTGCATATGGCTAAAGACATGTCTGAGAAGCTACTTCTTTCACATACATGCCCACATTGGGCAGTGTTTAGGCACAGTCATTCTAAGGTAATCACTGTGTCCCAGTTTGCTTGGGACTTTCCTAGTTTTAGCATGAAAGTATCTTGTCCTGGGCAAACCAGGAGGGTTGGTCACCCTACCACTCACTCAGGCTGGTGGTTAGCCTTCAAGTGGGGAAGACAGAGTAGACTGCTCATAGCCTCACGATGTAGCAGAAACAAGACTATGTCTCTCCTTTGGGATATTAAGAATCTATAACACAGCAAAGGTGTATTGTGAAGCTGTCTGTCAAATTGCACACCTGAGGCTGAAAATGGACACAAAGAGGATTTCTATCCTAAGGTGCTGTTCTGGGCTAATAATTCATTTTCCTTTGCCAAGGCACCTTCTTCAATTTTTTTTTTAAACCTTTACAGAATGGTAAGTGCCTCTTCACACTAGATTTTCTCTGATGGTTGCAATTTTATAATATATTTTTCCTTAGTCATAAAAGAATCAAATATGTAATTAAGGTTACAAATTTTAAAGCATTTTTTATATAAATCTCAAATCAGAAACATATGTTTGTTAGACACTGTGCCCTGATTTTTCATTCTGAAATGAGGATCGCCATATCATCAAGACAATCACATCCTTGATAAGTGGGACGGTGACCACCACCCCCAAAATGAAGCAAACAAATCTAGAGTGAGAAAGGATTCTACTGATACTCCTTTATTCCAGAGATCCTTGGAGGAAGCCAGTCCTAGATGACCAGGTTCCTAGGTCTTGGCAGGAGGTGGAAGGAGCCATCTGACTCCTCCACTGGAGCCCAGGATGGGGGAACTGTGGGATCAGCCACCAAGGGAGAAGGGACATCTTCTTTTCCCAGACAGGCTGAGAAGATGAGGAGTAGCCCGCCAAGAGCCAGGAAAATACCAGCAGCCCAGCCCAAGTAGAGGGCACCTCCAAACTCCCACCGAGGTATGATGTCAGGGATACTGTCATCCCAGAAGTCTTGGATTGTGGCATGGGCCACCCAGGAGATTGGAATGAGGGTAGTGGCTGAAGCTGATACCTCCAAAGTCCCTCCTAGGAGGCCAAGCCGCCTCTTGAATACCCATCTGATCCTGTGAAACTGGAAACATTCAGACCCAAAGCCAGAGAGCAAAAGCCCAAGTAGGCCCAGCCCATGGGAGGTTACCATGAGGATGCGTGCTACCTGGAGCTCCTGGGGCAGAGACAAGAAAGATTCAAAGGCCTTGCACACAGTGACAACTTCCTCTCGATCCACGCAGACCTCCCAAATCCCCATGATCCAGGTCTCCATCTCGTTCAGTTCCAGATTAAGAGTCTTCCACTGGGGCAGGACGGTGGTAACACAGGAGCAGATCCAGCCAAGGAGGGAGAGAAGTAGCCCCCCGAGCTGGGCTTTCCCACGAAAATTCCAGGCCATAGTCACTCCCACCACAGATGCAGAGCACAAGTGAGTCAGTGACAGGTTAGCAGAGACTACTTTTCGGGAGGCTTGAGTGGAAGATCTTTCGCATTGGGAGAGGGTTCTTGTTTCAGTTTTCTGAGTAGCAGCTGAGGCAGGTGCCAGGAATTGGCAATGTTTGGGTTTAGGGGGTGTGTCCAATATTGGATGTGGGTGTGGAGTCTGGGGGAGGGTCTCATGACAGGCAAAAAAGCCATAGAGGGAGCCATCAATACATATTTGATGAATAAATTCATAAACTAAAATCACTCCTTAGCTCTGAGATCACAAGAATGATTGATGCTCTTGGAATATACGTTGATACGATCTTTTTGAAGGGCAACATGACTTTATGTTTCATACTTTTAAACATATGCATACTTTGACTCAGCACCTTAGCTCCAGGAATCTATCTAATGTATCATAAATATATACAAAGATTTATGAAAATGTGCGCTGAAATAGTGTTAAGAATTGTCAGGTTTTGTTAATACAAGGCAGCCATTTAAAGTGATTTTGTAGAAAGAATTTTAATGATATGAAAAATATTTTTGATATCTTGTTAGTGAAAAAAGCAAATAACCAAACAGTGCGTAGATTATATAGAATACGGTCGGGCACGGTAATTTATGCCTGTAATCCCAGCACTTTGGGAGGCTGAGGAGGGTGGATCACTTGAAGCCAGGAGTTCAAGATCAACCTGGGAAACATGGTGAAAACTCATCTCTACTAAAAACAAAATAAAAAAAAATTAGCCAGGCATGGTGACACATGCATGTAGTATAAGCTGCTTAGGAGGCTGAGGTAGGAGAATCTCTTGAACCTGGGAGGTGGAAGTTGCAGTGAGCTGAGATGGTGCCACTATACTCCAGCCTAGGTGACAGAGTGAGATCCCAATCTCAAAAAAAACAATAAATAAATAAATAAAAATATAGAACTGTGTGTATGTTTGGTGATAGGATTATGTGCAGTTTTTATTTCCTTATTTGTGCGTACCCATGCATTTTACACATTTTATAAATTTATCACTTAATATTTTTATTTTATTATTTATTTTTATTTTTGAGATAGAGTCTCTGTCACCCAGGCTGGAGTGCAGTGGTACGATCTAGGCTTACTGCCACCTCTACCTCCTGGGTTCAAGCGATTCTCCTGCCTCAGCCTTCTGAGTAGCTGGGATTACAGGTGCGCACCACCATGCCTGGCTAACTTTTGTATTTTTAGTAGAGATGGGATTTCACCATGTTGGTCTGGCTGGTCTCGAACTCCTGACCTAGTGATCCACCTGCCTCGGCCTCCCAAAGTGTTAGGATTACAGGTGTGAATCACCGCGTCTGGCCCCGCTTAATGTTTTTATTACAAAAAGCCCACAAATGTTAATTTTACAAAATAATTAAAAATTCCCCAATCCAAGGAACCTACCCAGACCCAGAACATTCCCAGAGGGAGGTGCTCCCTCCCCAGACTCCCCTTGCTGCTGGGCCAGCAGCTATAAATAGATGATAATCACACCAGCTTCCATTCCTATTTGTTGCTGCTGCCAAGTAGCAGGTTCTGACAGGACAGGAAATAATTTACATTTACTGAGTACGGCTAAATGCCAGACTTTTTGCTAGACACTTTATTCTTATTTAATTTTCACACTGCCACTGTGTGATACACGTTAGGTAACTTGCCAAGGTCCCCCAGCTGGTAAAGAGCAGATCCAACATGAGCCAGGCAGCTCAGAGGAGGACATTTCATGTTCTTGTCCCCAGGTGGCAGCAGCTGCCCCTGCACACTGGTGACACAGCATGTGGGTGAGGCTCTAGTCTTTATGGCAAAACAGAGAAGAAAGCAGACATTCTGTTGGAGTCGTGAATGTCTGACTCATGTGTTTCCCTGTTTCCCTATTCACATATTAACTTACTGCACTCTGTGGGGTAGATATGAAGTGAAAGCAAAGGTGTTCCTGAAAGGAAGAGACATCTCCTGAGAAAGGAGGATCTTGACTTTGAATGATGGCTCAACACCCTAAGCCATCTGGTATACCAGTGATTGTCAGTGGTGCGAGGGTTTGTGGGGAGGCACAAAGAATCATCTGACGTGCTCATTTTTCTTTTATGTTTTATTACAGAAAATTTCAAACATATACAAAAGTAGAGTGAATGGTATAAAGAAATCCCATATTGCATCATTCTGCTTCAAAAAGTATCCACTCATCCCAATCTTGCTTCATTTCTACCCGCACCCACCCCTTCCCTTGCGTACTATTTTGAAGCAAATGGGTTGCTTTTTCAAATTGCAGGCACCTTGTGCTGCTTTTATAGCAACGTGGTGGCAAATACTGTGCAAACTTGGAAACGCTGTCTGCTTGTACTGTCCTTTGTCAGAATTATGTGTTTGCTAATTTGCTTCCTGAATGCAGGTACGTTGTGTGTATGTGAGCCATGTTAGGCCAGGAGGAATCCTTCCAGACTTTGCTCTTGATTTCCTTGCCTTTTCCTGATGATTTGTGAAAATTTGTGAATTGGGAGACATAATCAAGGCATGATAAATGTGAACTATGAAGAAGGTGAGGTTAATGAGGGAATACAGAACATATTCATTTATTAATTTCATTTTTTAAATTCAAGTATTCATTCATTGCTACATGCACTGTGTGTAGCCATCGCAGTCCATACTGCACGGTCTTTCTTGTCCTTTCTCAGTCTAACTCTGGCTCTTCCCTGACTTTTCCTTGGACCTTGAGGAGCAGTCTTCACCTTACCCAGTAGTCTCTTTGCTCAGGAAGAAGCAAGAGCTTAGGTAGTTAGTTGTGTTTTGTGGGTATGTATAGATAGGTTTTCTGGAGGGAGATCCCAGAACCTCAACCTCAAAGTAGCACTTCCTTTGATTCTCAGTTCAGATTTCTCATTACTGTTGTCAAAAGACAAAATTACAACAAATTTAAAGTTCTTAATTCACTTTATTCGTGATTCTAGAATCCGACAACACTTCATTCCATAAAGTGGAATCAGTGTCTCCATGAGCTGAACAGAGGACGTTGGTTTTATAGAAAGAAAAAGGCTGAAGAAAGGGAAACAAAGAACGAAAAGCAGATCGGTTGTTTCAAAGTTAATTTCCTTGTAAGGTGGGGACTGAGAAACAGGCGTGAACCACCACGCCCAGCTAGACTTACGTTTTTAAAAAGGAATCATACTACACATAGAATATTGTGAACATGGCCGGGCGTGGTGGCTCACGCCTGTAATCCAAGCACTTTGGAGGCCAAGACGGGCGGATCACCTGAGGTCGGGAGTTCAAGATCAGCCTGACCAACACGGTGAAACCCGTCTTTAAAAAAAAGAATATTGTGAACATCCTTCTGTATGCAATGCATTAAAATAAACGATTTTAAAAAGCTTTTGAAACATTTACATATTTATAATCTGATAGAAAGTACTTAAGTATCTTGTTCTAGTTCACACAGGACTAATATGTATATCTAAGTAATATAAATATGTAAGGTAGGTAACGTAAATGTGTAATGTATCACGTAGATGTAATAATATATGTACGTAAGTGTAATTATAGGCAACCTTTTATTTATAAGGTAGTGACGCCACTTCGTTACACAACTCCAGAGGGCGCCATTCATAGATTCTGATGCCACAGCGGCCCTATAAAAGTTAAGGAAAAAAGCTCGGGATGGGCTCGTTGGCTCTATCAGCTAGATAATTTTACAGGTACGCCTTTTGAAGTTTAGAAAGGTTCAGTTAGTGCTGGTTATTTAAAACGTTTAATTTCCTCTAGTGAAAAACGGGCGGGAAGCAACAAACTGTTTGAAAACAGCTAAGAAGGAAAACGCGTCTGCCTACAGTTTGCCAACTACGGGACACCGTGGAACTCCCATCCCAGGATTGGCGCGGTGCCTGCTGGGAGTTGTAGTGCGCCCCTCGTTTTCCGGGCGGCGGTCTGACGCCTTTGAGACTCCGTTTCCCGGCAGGCCGCGCGTCAAGACTGCCGGCGGGACGGGAGCTGCCGCGCTGGCTACGATAGTGACCCAGTCAGCGTTGGTTCCCGTCTTGGCCATGGCCTCGTTTGTGACAGAAGTTTTGGCACACTCTGGGAGGCTGGAAAAGGAGGATTTGGGGACCCGGATCAGCCGCCTGACGCGGCGGGTGGAGGAGATCAAGGTGAGATCCGGGCAGCTGTCAGCTGACTGGAAGGGGACGCCAGGTCCAAGTGTGAAGGGACTGGCGAGAGGAGTGGGGGGCTAAGGGCTAACAAAGTGGGGACCAGCAGACTGGGGCCTGCCGGGGAGATCTAGGTGTGGGGGCTCAATGAGGGTGGGAGGGCCTAGAGCTGTGGATTGAGGAAGGAGCTTGGAGGGGAGCCCATTCTGGGGTTGGGGACTGAGGAGGCCTGGGACTGTGGGGACGAAGAGGCGGTGGCTGAGGGGCACGGGGGAGTGGGGTTACGTTGGGGAGGGGTATGCCGGGGGAAGAGGGAGGCTGAAGAGATCAGCAGAGCGGGAGGAGCAACTGGAAGCTCGGAGGAAGCTAGGGAGCGAGAGCAGGAGAGGAATAGGAAAGAGACAGGATCTTCCCCCTCCCTTTCCCCAACAAGTAAGTGTATTTCCTCCACCCACTCCTTGATTTGTTGATAAATAAAATAGCCTGGGGGATTGCACCTTTTTCCTCCACGACATTAAAAAAAAAAAACCAAAAAACTCCAAACCCTCAATATGTCTTCATATTTATTTATTTGTTTGTTTATTTATTTTTGAGAGAGAGTCTTGCTCTGTTGCCCAGGCTGGAGTGCAATGGCGTGATCTCGGCTCACCGTAACCTCCGCCTCTCGGGTTCAAGCGATTCTCCTGCCTTAGCCTCCCAAGTAGTTGGGATTACAGGTGCGCGCCACCACGCCTGGCTGTTTTTATTTTTGTATTGTTAGTAGAGATGGGGTTTCACCATGTTGGTCAGGCTGGCCTCGAACTCCTGACCTCAGGTTATCCAACCGCCTCAGCCTCCCAAAGTGGTGGGATTACAGGTCTGAGCCACCGCTCCCGGCCCCTCAATGTGTTTTTAATTTTATTATTTTTTATTTATTATTATTTTTTTATAAAGACGGAGTTTCACAATGTTGGTCAGGCTGGTCTTGAACTCCCTACCTCAGGTGATCCGCCTGCCTTGGCCTCCAAAGTGCTTGGATTACAGGCGTGAGCCACCGCGCCCGGCCCCCCCTCAGTGTGGCAAGAAGATTCTAACATGGAAAATGCCTTGTGGAACACGAATATATTTTTTATCAGAGTTCTCTACTCACCTCACTGTCTTTTATGATAATTCTGTTTTATATTATAGGGTGAGGTGTGCAGTATGATTAGTAAGAAGTACAGTGAATTCCTGCCTAGCATGCAGAGTGCACAGGACCTGATTACTCAGGTGGATAAGCTATCTGAAGACATTGACCTGCTGAAATCTAGGATAGAGAGTGAGGTAAGGATAATCAGTTATATTGGGTAGGTTTGTTAGGGAGGTGGTTTGGCTTTCTGATTCCTGAGACAGCTTAATTGTGTACAGCTTTTCAAACCCTCACTTTTCTGATTGGTAAATGGAGATTGAACTAAATGATTGTAGGGTGACTTCAATTCTAAAATAGAAGTATCATCCAAAAATGCCATTTAAATAACTTATTTTTTATGGAAGAAAACTTGACCAGGCCTGGTGGATCACACCTGTAATCCCAGCACGTTGTGGGGCTGAAGTCAGTGGATTGCTTGAGCCTAGGAGTTGGAGACCAGCCTGGGCAACATGGTGAAACCTGGTCTCTACAAGAAAACAACAAACATTAGCCAGGTGTCATGGTGGGCTCCTGCAGTCTTAGCTACTCAAGAGGCTGATATGTGGGAGGATCTTTTGAGCATTTGAGCCTTGGAGGTTGAGGCTGCAGTGAGTTGTGATCATACCACTGTACTCCAGCCTGGGTGACAGAGTGAGACCCTGTCTAAAAAAAAAATTATTCAGCCATAATAATAATGTCTTGCATTTGAATAGCACTCTTTCTTTCCTTCCTTCCCTTCCTTCCCTTCCTTCCTTCCTTCTTTCCTTCCTCCCTCCCCTCCCCTCCCCTCTTCTCTTCTCCCCTCCCCTCCCTTTCCTTCCTCTTTCTTTCCTTCCTTCCTTCCTTCCTTCTTTCTTTTTCTTTCTTTTTCCTTCCTTCCTTCCTTCTTTCCCTCCTTCCCTCCCTCCCTCCCTCCCTCCCTTCCTTTCTTTCTCTTTCTCTCTCTCTCTCTCTTTCTTTCTTTCTTTTTCTTTCTTTTCTTTCTTCTTTTTCTTTCTTTCTTTCTTCTTTCGAGTCCCGCTCTTGTTGCCTAGGCTGTAGAGCTGTGATGCAATCTTGGCTCACTGCAACCTCCACCTCCTGGGTTCAAGTGACCCGCCTGCCTCAGCCTCCCAAATAGCTGGGATTACAGGCATGTGCCACCACACCCAGCTAATTTTTGCATTTTTAGTAGAGATGGGGTTTTGCCATGTTGGTCAGGCTGATCTTGAACTCCTGACCTCAGGTGATCCGCCTGCCTTGGCCTCCCAAAGTACTGAGATTACAAGTGTGAGCCACCCGCCCGGCCAGAATAGCACTTCATACATTAAAAAAAACTTCTGGAATTTATTGTCTTCATAATAAAATACAAACAGATGAAGCTTAGAAGTGGATCATTTCACCTTTTCTCATCTAATTTAATTGCTTATATCTCTGTCTCTGTCTCTTTTTTTTTTTTGAGATAGGTTCTCTGTCACCCAGGCTGGAGTGCAGTGACATGAATAGCTCACTGCAGCTTCAGCCTGCCAGACTCAAGCAGTCTTCCCACCTCAGCCTCCCAAGTAGCTGGGACTATAGGTGTGCACCACTACACTTGGCTAATTTTTGCATTTTTTGTAGAGACAGGATTTTGCATGTTGCCCAGGCTGGTCTCAAACTCCTGGACTCGAGCAATTCCCCTGCTTCGGCCTCTAGGTTTATAGGGCGGGAGCCACTGCACCTGGCTTAAATGCTTACGTCTCTTAATGGCCAACATTCTTTTAGATCTGCAGCTGGCCTCAACAAATTCAAGCATCAACATAATCTTCTGTCAGGTGTGGTGGCTCACACCTGTAATCCTAACACTTTGGGAGGCAGAAGTGGGAGGATGGCTTGAGCCCAAGAGTTTGAGACCGGCCTGCGCAACATAGTGAGACCTCGTCTCTACAAAAAGTAAACAATTTAGCTGGGTGTGGTGGCTTGTGCCAGTAGTCCCAGCTTCTTGGGAGGCTGAGATGGGAGGATTGCTTGTTGCCCAACCGTGATTGCATGGGTGACTGTAAGACCCTGACTCAAGCAGAACTAATAAACAAAACATAATCTTTGTCTTTTGGCCTTCTTCTGGAAAATTGGCTTGGTTTATCCATCATAACCAGTCTACTTTCTGTCATAAAGCCACTTTCCTTGGGCATACATAGGATCTTTGCCTTTCTTGTACAGTGTCACTTTGTGGGTTAGTGCTTCATAGACGTCTTAGGGGAAGTCTGGTGGGTTTGAGAAATATTTATCATGTTTGTTGGAGTGTTGTCATTAGAAAAAGAAGTAACTCAGTTTGAAAACAACTGCTTTATAATTTTAAAAACATTTGCTCATGTATCTCAGCAGGAATTTTTCCCCGAAGTTTTCTTTTAGCACAAATTGGCAGTTGAGAGCAAGCATACTGACATAAGAGGTTTAAACAAAGTACAATCGTAGGTGTTTCTATATCTATTTCTAAATTATTGCACAGGGCTCATTGATATTCAAAATCATGATCTTGAGGTATTCTGTAGGTTCTTAATACCAAGGAAAAATATCAAGTCTGTTCCCTATGTCATAGTTATTAAAAAACGAAAGTGAACAAATGTATTTTTCAGAAGTTCCCTAGAAAACCTGAATCACAAGTGAGGAAAACACCAGTTACCCAGAATATCTACTTAGTATCCCACTCACCAATCATTCTGATTAAAGATTTTAATAAAAATCAATCTGTTACTCTGCACCTCTGGCACAGTTCAAAAAATATCCCCAGAGTGTATTTGCAATTAGTGGATTAATTTGGGAGTCAGTATCCATAGTGCAGTATTAGACTGTGCTATTAGAAATGAAGTGTCTGGAACAAGACATTAATTGGCTCTCTACCTTTTACCGGCCACATCCTGGCCGTTGAAATTCATTTAGTTGTGGTTGTTGTATTTGGTTTAGCTCTGAACACTGTACTATTTGAAGAGCTATGAAATAAACTGAGGTTGTTTAGCCTTGGGAAGAAACAGTTTCAATATTTGAAGCTCTGTCATACAGGAGAAATACTCAAATTTATGGTTCATAATGGAGAATTTTTTCAGTAGGTGTATGTTACAGGTTTATTCAGGCATTTGGTATATTTATTGTGCACTTAAAAGGTGCCAGATACTGTGATAGTTGCTGAATAAGAATGTTTTTTATTCCAAGGTGTGATTCTCATGCCTGATAGTAGTGTGACACAACAATAAATAGGAGTAATACAGTTAGAGAGAGGAGATAAAGCTAAGGATGGCTTCCTATAGGAAACAGTATCCAAACCGAGATGGGAAGTGATAGGCAAAAGAGGAAGGAGGAGTGTTGTAAGTAGCCATAAGTTTTAGGTAGGCATAGGGATGGAGGTAATGGAGAGATGTCATTTTTGGGGGGCTACAAATATTCTATAAGATGAACGTTTAGGGATTGTGGTGAGAAGGGACATAAGATGCAGTTACAAAGGTAAGCAAGGAGCTTGCATATTAGGTTAGTAGTAATATGATAAAGTTAGTGTGGACGTTGTCTTGATGGCACTGTGGAAGCCACAGAGGATTTTAAGTAAGAGATTGAGATCATATTCGAATTTTAGTAGTCCTATTCTGCTTGCAGTTTGAAGAAAGGACTTGAGGGAAATGAATCCAGGATATGAGAAGGCAGTTAAGATGTTCAGAAGCAGTTAAAATAATTGAGGGAAAAAAAGGGTGGTGACTTCCCCTGAAGTCAGTGGCAGTGGGGATGGAAAAAAATTGATGGATTCTAGTGACATTTCAGAGAGAATGTTTGGGAATTGTTGATGTGGGCAGTGAAAGATGTAGGAGTCAAGGATAACGGGGAAGCTAGATCATGGTTTCATTCCATTCACTGAGAGAATTTAGAGAAAGAGCAGGTTTTTGTGAGAGATTTGAGGAATTTAAATTTAAGGTGCCTATGAGATATCCAATGGTCTTTCATAGGCAGTTGGATTATATTAAGGTGAAGGCTAGACTGTTGTAAAACAAAAAAAAACAAACAGTAAATAAAAAGAGATACCTTGAAATGCAATAGCTCAAACAAGAAATTTGTTTTTTGAGATGGAGTTTCACTTCTGTTGCCCAGGCTGGAGTACAGTGGCACGATCTCGGCTCATCAAAACTTGCTGTATGCCCAAAGGAATATAAATCATTCTCCTATAAAAACACATGCACACAAATGTTTATTGTAGTACTATTTGCAATAGCAAAGACATAGAACTAACCCAAAGGCCCAGCAGTAATAGACTGGGTAAAGAAAATGTGGTACATATACACCATGGAATTCTATGTAGCCATAAAAAGGAATGAGATCATGTCCTTTGCAGGGACATGGATGAAGCTGAAATCATTATCCTCAGTAAACTAACACAGGAGCAGAAAACTAAACACCGCATGTTCTCACTCATAAGTGGGGGTTGAACAATGAGAACACATGGACACAAAAAGGGGAACAACACACAGCAGGGCCTGTTGGGGGATGAGGGGCGAAGGGACGGAACTTAGAGGTTGGGTTAATAGGTGCAGCAAACCACCATGGCACATGTATACCTTTGTAACAAACTTGCATGTTCCTTGCATGTATCTGGTTTTTTTTTTTTTTTAGAGGAAATAAAGACACACAAAAAGTATTTTTGTACAGCTATATAGTGTGTTTGTGTTTTAAGATGTGTTTTTACAAATGTCAAAAAGTTAAAAAGATTAGCTGGGCACAGTAGCTCATGCCCGTAATCCCAGCACTTTGGGAGGCAGACGTGGGCGGATCACTTGAGGTCAGGAGTTCGAGACCAGCCTGGCCAACATGGTGAAATTTCGTCTTTATTGAAAATACAAAAATTAGCTGGTGTGGTGGTGGGCGCCTGTTATTCCAGCTACTTGGTTGGCTGAGGCAGGAGAATTGCTGGAACCTGAGAGGTGGAGGTTGCAGTTAGCTGATATTGTGCCACTGCACTTCAGCCTGGGTGACAGAGTAAGACTCCTCAAAAAAAAAAAAAGTTAAAAAGTTTATAAAGTAAAAATGTTACGGTAAGCTAATGTTAATTTATTTTTGAAGAAAGAAAAATTTTAGAAATAAATTTAGTGTACCCTAATGTACAGTGTTTATAAAGTCTTCAGTAGAGTACACTAATGTCCTAGGTCTTCACATTCACTCACCACTCACCCACTTACTCACCCAGAGCAACTCTGGTCCTGCAACCTCCATTTGTAGTAAGTACCCTATACAGGTGTACCATTTTTATGCTGTATTTTTACTGTATGTTTTCTGTGTTTACATATACAAATATTTATCATTGTGTAAATGGTATGGTAACATGCTGTATGGGTTATTAGCCCAGGAGCAATAGTTTTATATAGCCTAGGTGCATAGTAGAACATACCATCTAGGTTTGGGTAAGTATACTCTATGATGTTTGCATGATAACAAAGTCACCTAGCAGTGCATTTCTCAGAATGTGTCCCCATTGTTAAGTGACACACGATTGTACTAGTAATGTATGCTTTGGATTTAGCAATAAGGAGTTCAGTGTTTTTGTTTTTGTTTTTGGTTTTTTTTTTTTTTTTTTTTTTTGGAAGGAACAGTTTTGATAGAATGGTGGGGCTAGGAACCAGATCACAGTGAGGTATAGAGTGAGTGAGGGGTGAGAATGTAAAGACAGTGAATATTGATCATTATTTCAGGAAGCTATTTGTGAGAGGGAGGAGAAAAATGAGGCAGTTACTGAGAAATAGGGTGGTTGGTGAGGTGGAGGGAATTTTTTCTGAAAGACGGGAGAAATTTTAACATTAAATTTGATAGGATAAGTCATGCACTCATAGGTGTTCAGTCAATATATATTTCATGAATGAGTGAAGATAAATTAAGGTTAATCGGAGATTGTAGGAGAGAGGGAATAATTGATCCATGTAAAGTCATTGATAAGGTGGGACAGAATTCGGGGTAGATTCTGCCTCAATATTAAATCTTTTTGACAAGCTGCGGTGGCTCACACCTGCAATCTCAGAACTTTGGGATGCCAGGTGGGCAGATCACCTGAGTCCAGGAGTTCAAGACCAGCCTGGACAACATGGTGAAACTCTTTACAAAAAATACAAAAATTAGCCAGGCATAGTAGTACGTGCCTGTTTTCCTGGCTACTTGGCAGAGCTGAGGTGGAAGGATCGCTTAAGCCCAGGGAAGTTGAGGCTGCAATGACTTGAGATTGTACCACTGCATTTCAGCCTGGGCAACAGAGTGAGACCCCGTTTCAATTAAAAAAAAATTCTAATAGAGCTGTCTGACTGTAGAATGAGTTATCACTTGGCAGTGGGGATACCTTTCTAGTAGGTGGATGAACTCTCTGATGAAAGATACCTGCTGAAATTAAAAATAGATGGTGACATGAAGATATTATGTTGAGAGGAATGGGTCTTCTTGGAATAGGATAAGGATTTGGACTAGTTGGACCTCTAAGGTATCTTCCTACTGCATTGTGATTTTTATTACAGTCTTAACTAGCATTTAAATTTCAACATGAATTACGTTGACTTAATGAAACTTATTGATTTGCTGTAAATGTTATATTTATTAGGTATGGTATAGCTTAAAAGTTCTTGTCTTTGATGTGTGAATTAGGTCCGCCGGGATCTTCACGTATCAACTGGTGAATTTACAGACTTAAAGCAACAGTTGGAAAGAGACTCAGTTGTCCTAAGTTTGCTTAAACAGCTGCAGGAGGTCAGTAAACTCAACTTGAACCCTAGTGTTTTGGTGGTGAGAAGCTTGTTTTTTTTCACTTGGTCTCATTATTCAGTGGCTGTCTCCTGACTATATTGTATTTTTTCTTCATATTTTCTTTTCTTTTCTTTTTTTTTTTTTTTTTTGCATATGGGGGAGGGAGGGAAAGTGGGAGCATTTCTTAATATTTTAAAAGCAGCAAGACTTGAAATAATAGGATGTATAAACTATTATACTTAATTTTTCAGTTTTCCACTGCTATTGAAGAATATAATTGTGCATTAACAGAGAAGAAGTATGTCACTGGTGCTCAGCGTCTGGAAGAGGTACTAAATGCTTTCCCCAAAGCATGAGCAATAAGTGTTCTTCTTGTTTTCAGTAAATTTTGTATTCTTTATCATTATGCAAATATATTCTAATTGCCCTGAGTCCAGATGGAATGTTTAACAGTGATTCCATTTCATTACCCAGGCACAGAAATGCTTGAAGCTATTAAAATCCAGGAAATGCTTTGATTTAAAAATATTGAAATCTCTCAGCATGGAGTTCACAATACAGAAACAGAACATACTTTATCACCTTGGAGAAGAGTGGCAGAAGCTGATTGTGTGGAAGTTCCCACCATCAAAAGGTGCTGCTGACCTCAGGTGGACTGCTTTGCTTCATCTGCCTGAACCAGTGGTGTCTGAATATACTCTAAATTTTTGTCTTGGTAGATGAGGTTTCATTCATAATCTTCCAAGTCTGTATTGAGTGCTCCTGTTAGCAAGATGCTTTCTTAGGACCAACTCATCTGGGTCCCTACAGTGCCCTCACCTTACTTCCCTTACATTCCTTTTTTTTGTCCCATTCCCTAGGAATGTGAGAAAAAATGATAGGGTAATTGAGGTCCGTGTGGTGAGAGTGTGCTCAAGGAGGTGGTAGCAATTTGCGACCACATTAAGTTTCCGTTGCCTTGTAGGACATGCCTGTTCCTGACAGCCCTAATCCCAGCAGTTTGTTTGGCTAGAAAGTGTAAAGAAGCTATCTAGCCATTCTCTCTCTTGCTTAGGAAAGAAGATGGACCAGTAGACTTGTGGGTAGAAGAGGGGTTTTGCTCAATTTTTTTCCAGTCCTTGGGGAAAATCATGAGATAGGGAATGCTTTGCAAGGTGAGGAAATAGGATTACTTCTGCCCTGGCTTTGATTTATGCTACTTGGCTCTCAGCCTTTCTGCCTACCTCTGGGTATGAGCCCTCTTTGGTGTGTTGTTTGCTTTAAGAGTAAAACTTCAGAGGCTGTATATCAAGGACCTGCTATTGTACCTGTTGTATTTTCCAACATTGGATCTTGAAATTTAGTGTATTTCAAGAGAAACTGTCTCCCCCTGTTTCCTTTCCTGTAGCCACCTTGGCCTGCAAGTTCATTATATAACGTATGTGTGTACATAGACACACATGTGCATATGTGTATGTGTATCAGGTATTTGAAGGAAGTTATCCTGAAATTTTAGATTCTGTTCTCAAGTAGAATATTAGTTAAGAAAAGAGGGCAGGTATGTTGAATTATTTGTTATAACATATCCTACTTGTTAAACTTGTTGGGCAGAAAGAAAATAGAAAGGAAGGTCTGTCAAACTAGGACCTCATCTTTTTTTTTTTTTTTTTTTTTTTAAACAGAGGCTTGCTCTGTCGCACAGGCTGAAGTGCAGTGGCTCGATAGCTTACTAGTCTCAAACTCCTGAGCTGAAGTGATCCTCCTGCATTAGCCCCCATTACTTCCCCACCCCGCCCCCAGTGGCTGGGACCACAGGTGCGTGCTACCACACCTGACCAATTTAAAAATATTTTTTTAGAGACAGGGTCTCACTACACTGCCCAGACTGGTCTTGAACTCCTGGGCTCAAGCAGTCTTCCTGCCTAAGTCTCTCAAAGTGCTGGGATTATAGACATGAGCCACTGCATCTGACCTCAAAAAGTCATTTCCTTTTTTAAAGTGATGCTAAGGACATGTATGTCATAATTCATATTTGGTTGCATTAGGAGTACATTCTAATAGCACTGCATTTAGAAATATCAGAGAATGAACTCTGAGGAATAGAAGTGGGAACATCTTGTATTGGTGAGACAGCTGATATTTTTCCCCCTTTTCTCTTAGATACCAGCAGTTTGGAATCTTACCTACAAACCGAACTTCATTTATACACTGAACAATCACAAAAAGAGGAGAAGGTCCCTTTGCCACCCATCAGTTCTGTCCTCTTGGCATTTTCTGTTCTTGGAGAACTACGCAGCAAGCTTAAATCATTTGGTAAGCATGCTACTTTGTGTCATTTACACAAAATCTCCTAAGGCCCAGTGTTAAAGGGAAGACAGAAAAGATGATAAAATATTCTCTGGAGAGTATGAATATAGAGTCTGGCCTCTTGATTCATCAAAGGGAATTGTCATAAATATTAGCCTTTTTATTAAGAGATTGTTTTTTTTTTTTTAAACTGTTTTCTTTTTATCTGGTTTTTGAATAATGTAAATAAAAATATGTAGACAATCTGGGAAACTTTAGTGGTAAAACCTGCACTGCATAATGGTTGGTGTGCAATGTCATGGTATATGTATTTTGGTTGTTAAGCTCAAAGATTTATATATTTTTTTGACATGCTTTTTAGAAATTCTTTTTTTTTTTTTGAAATGGAGTTTTGCTTTTGTCACCCATGCTGGAGTGCAATGGCGTGATCTCGGCTTACTGTAACCTCTACCTCCTGGGTTCAAGCAGTTCTTCTGCCTTAGCCTCCCGAGTCGGCGGGATTACAGGCGCCTGCCACCACGCCCAGCTAATTTTTGTATTTTTAGTAGAGGCGGGGTCACACCATGTTGGCTAGGCTAGTTTTGAACTCCTGGCCTCAGATGATCCACTCTCCTTGGCCTCCCAGAGTGCTGGGATTATAGATGTGAGCCACCGTGCTTGGCCTAGAAGTTTCTTATAGTGATTTTTTGATGAATGATCATGTGATTTTTCAGGTCAGATGCTGCTGAAGTATATCCTTAGGCCTCTGGCTTCTTGCCCATCCCTTCATGCTGTGATAGAAAACCAGCCTGACATAGTTATTATTCGTTTTGAATCTATAATGACTAACTTGGAATATCCATCACCATCTGAAGTTTTTACAAAGATCAGACTGGTACTAGAAGTGCTCCAGAAACAGCTTCTAGGTATGTATCTCCAAGGCAGTGCTTTTATATTTTGGAAAAGTAATTGTTTTTCAAAATAAATGTGATTTTAAAGTAGAAATGGCTGTTATGTGTGAGAAAGGAGGGTCAGAAGCAGGTAACTTGTGCCATAGGGCAAAGTAGTTGCCTTCTGTTTTTTTTGCCTGTTTTGCATTCCTTCTCTGTACTATATTGACAAGTAGGGTCATCAGTGGTACCCCAGATTCTGGATTTGTAATATTATTTTAGTTGAATTCTAGGATGCACTTCTCTCACCAAACTCCCAGTACCATCACAGACTGGAACTCATGCTTTAATTATAGGGAAGTAGAAATGAACCAAGTGTTGTTTTACATATTTCCATGAAAATCCCTAATAATCTGATAAAAAAAAAAAAACTTGGCTTAACATAGGAAATACATTCTATCTTCTATTTCATCTTATTGATCTTTATGTATTCACACTAGAAACAGCCAGTTTCTGTATTCCTTATATCACTTTTTTTGGTTGTTATACCATTAAAAGTGAAGTCTCTTGTGTTTTAATACTAATTTTTTCTTTTTAAAGTCTATTTGATTTACCTTCTTTGTGCTTTTCTCAGTTGTCATATTGAATAGCCTGGCTAACCATTCTTGGTGTGGCTAAAGTAAAAAAGAAATGCTCCTATTGTCGTTGGCCTTTCTGGCAGTCATATACAGTATATTTATGTATAAACAATTTATATGTAAAGCAAGGACTTTTCTATTGTTTTGATGAGAGTAGAAAAGAAAAAATCATAAGGCTCGTATAAACTCAGAAATCTGAGGTGGTTTGTCTTGTCCCCAGATCCTTCCCTTAGGGAGAAATACAACTTAATTTTCATTAAATATAAATTAAGTTGTAAAAAAAAGCATCCAGAGATTAGAAGGAACTGGAGAGATGATTTGGTCCAAATATCTCAGATGCCTGAATCTTCTCTATAATATTCCATCAGTTTGTCAGCCAAATCTGAACACCTTTAGTGAGCGAGAACTTGAGGTATTTCATACTGCCTCTGGGCAGTTCTGAGTAACAGGCAGGTTTTTGTTATGTTATGTTTTTAAAACTCACATTTCTTACCTGTACTCTTAAATACTACTACGAAAATGCCACTTTTGCAAATTAAATCTTGAGGATAGTTGTTTTTAAAAGTTTGTCAAAATATACTACTCTGTAATGACTGCTTTATCGACGCTGTTTCTATTGTGTGGAGTTGTACAGAATGAGTCTACTTCTTATTACACATGATAGATTTTCAAATTCTTTATAGTTGCTGTTATTTCCCCTGTATCTTATCACCAATATAAACATTTTTATTTTTCGAATGACATAGTTTTAAGTGTTCCTGATCTTCACTGCTCTTCTGGTGTTGGCAGGTTTGATTTTTCCTAAAGCCTCTCTTCTTATCTTGCAGATGGCCTTCTTGCTGTGTCTTTGTATGGCTTTTTCTCTTGCACTTGCATCCTGGTGTCGTGTCTCTTCCACTTCTAGAAAGACAACAGTTGTATTGGATCAGGGCTCTACCCTTATGACCTCATATAACTTTAATTACCTCCCTAAAGGTGCTACTAGCATACCTCAGAGATATTGCGGGTTTGGTTTTAGACCACTGCAATAAAGTAAGTATGGCAATAAAGCAAGTCACACAAATTTTTTGGTTTCCCAGTGCATATAAAAGTTATAGTTACACTATAACCTTTTAAGTATACTATAGCATTATGTCTAAAAAGTGTGCATACCTTAATTTAAAAAATATATTATTAAAATATGCTAACAATCATCTGAGCCTTAAGTGAGTCATAATCTTTTTGCTGGTGAAGGGTCTTACCTTAATGTTGAGGGCTGTTGACTGATCAGATGGTGGTTGCTGAAGGTTGGATGGCTGTGGCAAATTCTTCTAAGTAAACAATGAAGCTTACCTCATCAGTTGGCTTCTCTTCTTGAAAGATTTCTCAGTAACATGCAGTGCTGTTTGATAGCATTTTATCCATAGTAGAACTTTTTTCAAAATTGGAGTCAATCTTCTCATCCTGCGACTGCTTTATCAACTAAATTTATGGACTATTCTAAATCCTTTGTTGTCATTTCAACAATGTTCACAGCATCTTCACCAGTAGTAGATTCTGTCTCAAGAAACCGCTTTCTTTGTTCATCCACTAGAAGCACCTCCTCATCCATTTGGTTTTATCATGAGATTGCAGCAATTTATTTATATTTTCATGCTCTATTTCTGATTCTAGCTCTCTTGCCATTTGTAATACATCTGCAGTTACTTCTTCAACTAAGTCTTAAACCCCTCAAAAGTCATGAGGGTTGGAATCAACTTCTTTCATACTGTTAATTTTGCTATTTTGATCTCCTCTCGTGAATCATGAATGCTTTTAATGACATGTAGAATGGTGAATCTTTTCTAGAAGATTTTCAGTTTACTTTGATCCATCAGAGGAATCACTGTGGCAGCTATAATTTTATTTCTTCTTTTTTTTTTTTTGTTTTTGAGATGGAGTTTCACTCTTGTTGCCCAGGCTGGTGTGCAATGGCACAATCTCAGCCCTCTGTAGCCTCTGCCTCCCGGGTTCAAGTGATTCTTCTGCCTCAGCCTCCTGAGTAGCTGGGATTACAGGCATGCACCACCACGCCTGGCTAATTTTGCATTTTTATTAGAGATGGGGTTTCTCCATGTTGGTCAGGCTGGTTTCGAACTCCTGACCTCAGGTGATTCACCCACCTTGGCCTTCAAACTCATGAACCAACATCTGCTAACTTCATCCTTTTCTTCTGCAGCTTCCTAACCTCTCTGAGCCTTTATAGAATTGAAGAGAGTTAAGGCCTTGCTCTGGATTAGGCTTTGGCTTTAAGAAAATGTGGTGGGTATGAGCTTCTACATAGACCACTCAAACATTCTCCATAAATGGCTGGGTGCAGTGGCTCACACCTGTATTCCCAGCACTTTGGGAGGCTGGGGCATGCAAATCACTTGAGGTCAGGAGTTCAAGACCAGCCTGGCCAACATGGTGAAACCCTGTCTCTACTAAAAATACAAAAATTAGCTGAGCATGATGGCATGTGCCTGTAATCCCAGTTACTCAGGAGGCTGAGGTGAGAGAATTGCCTGGACCCAGGAGGCAGAGGTTGCAGTGAGCTGAGATCATGCCATTGAACTCCAGCCTGGGTGACAGAGTGAGACTTCATCTCAAAACAAAACAAAAAAATAAAACCTTCTCCATAAATAAGGTTGTTTTACTTTATCATCCATGTGTTCACTGATACAGTTTTAATACACTTTTTATTTCCTTCAAGAACTTTTCCAACTAACTCAGGAACAGAAAACCAAATACCACATGTCATCACTTATATAAGTGGGAGCTAAGTAATGAGCACACATGGACCTATAGAGGGGAACAACACACACTGGGGCCTATTGGAGGGTAGAGACGGGGAGGAGGGCAAGAATCAGGAAAAATAAAGAATGGGTACTAGGTCTAATATCTGGGTGATGCAATAATATATACAACAAACCCCCATGACACAAGTTTACCTGTATAACAAACCTGCACCTGTACTCCTGAACTTAATGTAAAAGTTAAAAAAAGTAAAAATAAATAAGTAAATAAAAGTAATGTTTACATTAAAAAAACCCAATCCTCTCCTTTGCATTAGAAACTTGGCTAACTGAGGCAGGAGGCCTGGTTTTTGACTTATCTGAGCCTTTGCCATGCATTTGTCACTAAGTTTTATTATTTCTAGCTTTTGCTATAAAGTGAGAGATGTGTGACTCTTCCTTTCACTTGAACACGTATAAGCCAGTGTAGGGCTATTGGTTGGTCTAATCTCAGTGTTGTGTCTCAGGGAATAGGGAAACCCTAGGAGATAGAGACATGAGTGGAAAGGGTGGGGGAATGAGGGAAAGGGGTGGCTGGTTAGTGGAGTAGTCAGAACACACAGAACATTTGTTAAGGTCACTGTCTTATGTGGGTGTGGTTCATGGCCTCTCAAAACAATTACAATGGTAACGTCAAAGATCACTGATTGCAAATCACCGTAACAGATATAATAATAATATAATAATAATGTGAGAATTGCCAGAATGTGACACAGATATACGAAGTGAGCGCATGCCTTTGGACAAAATGATACGCATAGACTTGCTTAATGCAGGGTTGCCCCAAACCTTCAATTTGAAAAAAACCCCCAAAACCAGCATCTGTGAAGCACATTAAGCAAAACACAATAAAATGAAATATGCCTGTATATCCAAATCTAGTCACGTTGGGGGCTAGGGCTTCAATGTGTGAATTTGGGCAGGGATACAATTTGGTCCATAACAATTGCGTGTGTATCTATTTGGCAAACACACACACACACACACACACACACACACACACACCCCTTGTTCATATGCAGTATGACATAAGAAAAGTTTTTTGCCATTTTTTGATTATTTGAATATTTGGCAAGCATTTCTTTTAAGAAAGCCTTAAAGATAACAATATAACAATGTAGTAAATCTTTCTTTCTTTCTTTTTTTTTGAGAAGGAGTCTTGCTCTGTCTCCCAGACTAGAGTGCAGTGGCACTATTTTGGCCCACTGCAACCTCTGTCTCCTGTGGTCAAGCGATTCCCCTGCCTAAGCCTCCTGAATAGCTGGGACTACAGGTGCGCCCCACCACACCCTGCTAATTTTTTTTTATTTTAGTAGAGATGGGGTTTCACCATGTTGGCCAGATTGGTCTTGATCTGCTGACCTCGTGATCCGCCTGCCTTGGCCTCCCTAAGTGTTGGGATTACAGGCGTGAGCCACCACACCCGGCCTGTAGTAAATCTTTCTAAAACCCTCAGATTCAACTAATGAGCATTGGCAAAGAACATAAGATCATCATATTTATTGTCCTCTGTTTCTTTCAACAGTCCCATTAACCAGTAATAATTTATAGTATTTGCATGTATGTAAACTGGATTTCAACTGTGTTCATTAAACTATTTTTTATAGAGTATATTTCAGATAAAAAAAACACAAGTTATCACGTGAGAGAGTGAAGCCATAAGGGAATCGTTAGTCTTCTGTTTTAAAATCCCAATAAATCTGGATTTTTTCCCGCTAACATAGAACTAGAACACTATTCATTGTAATAAAAGTTAATTTTTTCATATTGCCAAAATTCTTTGACAAATGTGAAAGATTAAAAATATCTATGTAAAACAGACAAAACAAAATGTGTGCAGTGAGATTCATTTTTTTTAGGCTGTGAATTGATAATGTTTCTTTGCAAATTTGGAAGTTCCTTTAGATAAAGTATGATTTAAAACTAAAGTATGATTTAAAGCTAATAAATGTAATTGGCTTTTTTACCTCATTGAACTCCTGAGAGCAAGATAGATCACCAGCAGCTATACTGGAGCCATTGGTGAAAATTGGCCAGGATTCTCTGTCTTGTGTCTGCTCCAACCAGCATGGTCTAATAAGGAAATATGGCCTCAATATGTGCCACCAGTGTTTCAGTCAGGATGCAAAGGATATTGGTTTCATTAAGTTGGACTAAGTGATCTTCCTTGAAAGGATTATCCAAGGCATCTACCCAGTGAAAAACTATGTTGACTCTTTGTACATAAAATTAAAAAAAGAGAAAAAAAAAAAGAAAAGTATTTGCAATTTTCCAGAAATTGAACCAATTGATCTTTGATATTGTTAGAAAGATATATTTTATGGACAGTATTCTGTGGTGGCTTCATTGAAGATCTTTCACATTAAAAAAAAAATCTTTTTCTTATAATTTTTAAAGAAAATTAAAATAATTTATTTTGTCATCTCTCCATTTAAAAAGGATTTTCTTTTTTGTACAAGAATCCAAGTTATTTTATAGCTGGTGAAAGTGAGAAGTTCAGGTCCTGTTAAAATCACACTTTTTATTGGACATTTAATTGTGATTTCAAGTGATGATTTTGTCAGTTTTTTCACAGAAAACATCAAATTCCTAATGCATTTACTGAAAATGTCCCTTAATATTGTTCACTTTATTATCTTAAAAAATGTTTTATATACAAGCAGGCAGCTTTTTTTGTTTTGCTCTGTTGTAGCAAATTACAGCTGCCATTGATTGTGAAATTTGTGACATACTTTCTTCTCTTTTTTTTCCTTTGCTCTTTCAGTGGTACTACTAGCTTCTCCATCTTTAACTTGACTCTGTATCAATAGTAGGCTTTGTTTTAAATTTAAAAATGTGTACATAGTTATTTTCTTAATCTGGAAAAGAATAATAACTATTTAGATTTAACTACCTATTACAGTTTATGTAGGTATCACCATACTTGTGGCCTATGCATAAAATATCCAAATAGACATAGTACAGTGTCATATTAGTGCATGGAGGAAAAAACTGTGATAGGATCAGTCTGGAGAAAAAAATCATGATGAGGTCAGTCTGTTTACACTGACTGGTTTGGCAATGTTATATGAAATACCAGAAATGACATTTGTGCCTGTTGGGTGCTTGACAGTGTGACAGTAATATTTTATGTGATGCATTGGTTGCAGTGAAATGTAGTTCCATCAAAACAATGGAATTGTGTTTAATGGAAAAGTATTTTACACTGCTTCTTTAAAAAATTTTTTTCTATTCAAAAATTACAGAGAGCTCTCGGTCTCCTTCACTCAATTTGCTTCAGTGTTAACATCTTAAATATTATATAGTATTACATAGTGCAGTATAGTGCAATATCAAAACCAGGAAATTGACATGGGCACAATTCATAGAGTTTATATAGATTTCACTGGTTTTACATGTTTGTCTGTGTGTGTGTGTGTGTGTGTGTGTGTGTGCGCGTGTAGTTTTGTGCATTTTCATCATATGTGTAAATTTATGTAACCACCACTACAAACAAGATACAGCAATGTTCCAAAATCACAAGGCTCCCTTGTGCTTCCCCTTTGTAAGCACACACCCCTGCTTCCATTTTTAAACTTAAATTTAAATTAATAAAAACTTTAAAAAATTGAATTTCTCAGTCACACTAGCCACATTTTAAGTGCTTAGTAGCAAAATGTGGTTGGTGGGTATCATATTCAGACCAGACTTTAGAACGTTTTGAGGTATCTTAAAGGCTCTGAGATAATATATTCACTTTCTTCTAAGGGGTGTGTGTGTGTGTTTGTGTGTGTGTGTGTGTGTGTGTGTGTGTGTGTGTGTGTGTAAAGAGACATAGTCTTGCTATGTTGCCCGGGCTGGATTTGAACTCCTAGGCTCAAGTGATCCTCCTACCTCAGCCTCCTGAGTGGCTTTGCCACTGTGCCCTGCTCTTCTAAGGCTCTTAATCCTCTAATTCTTCCTTGGTGAATCAGAACTGGGTTCATAACAGCTAGCTTCACAACTAGGTTCATGAACAGAACTAGGTTCATAACCTCTTTCAAAGAGTCCTCTTTTATGAAAGAGGTTATGAACCTAGTTCTGTTCATGAACCTAGTTGCGAAGCTAGCTGTTATGAACCCAGTGGCCACTGGTTCTTAACTATTATTTAATTGATTAATAGGATATTCTTAACATTCTAAATATTTGTTGGAAAAAACCCCTATAACATATACCATAGAGGAGGTATTGAAATATTTTGTTTTATAGACTGCTTATGTTTTACTATAAAGTATAAGCACTCAGAGTCTATGCAGAGATGAAAAAAGTATGTTTATTCACTGTTAAAGAAGTGAGATTTTATTCTAAACTAGTTTCAAGTTAGAATGCAGAACTTCTGAGTGCTTGTCATATAATCAGATCAGCAGCTTAGCACTAGGTGATTATAACGTAGATGGCTTAATACCTTATTGTTACAGAGTACAGGCAGTAATATAGTGCAGACAATTCATTTGAGCAGTGAAAATAAAATAATAATAATTGTGTGTCATGATTTGTCCCACGCAGTCAGTTGAGAAGGCTGTAGAATTATCTGTGCTGTTTTCTTCCCCATCATCTTAAAATTAAAGAATTCTAGAAAACTAGGGAACTTAAGAATATATGACGACCGTGAATCGTTTCTTGTTTAAAACTTTTTTTTTTTTTTTTTTTAAATTCAGATTTGCCACTTGACACTGGCCTGGAAAATGAAAAAACATCTACTGTCCCAATGGCTGAGATGCTTGGAGACATGATCTGGGAGGACTTGTCTGAGTGCCTTATCAAAAACTGTTTGGTTTATTCTATTCCAACAAATAGCAGCAAATTACAGCAATATGAAGAGGTAAAGAGCCGTGATATCACAGGTTTTAAGACACTGTTGATTCTTATTGCTGTCTTTTGTTTCTCCTTAGAGATAGTTTGTTCTTAAAAGTTATACTTTTAAGAAAATTATTAATAAAGAATAGAGGCAAATTCCATAAAGCTTCATTTTTCTCTGGGCTTCCTACCTCTTTAACTGTGGAAGTTTGTTTTCTTATTAAATATATTTTCTTTACTGTTGATTTATACTTATATCAGCTATAATAGCTATTGTGTGACATTTTGCTTTTTCTTCTTTTCTTCCTTTTCTTTTTTTTTTTTTTTACAATTGACACCTTGCAGTAATCACTTCAGACATTTTACTTTTTTGCTTCTTTTTAGTTGTTTCCTTGAGTGCTAAAATAAGTATACTTATTTTGAAGATCTTTGTACTTATTATTACTAAGTAGAGTCAGAAATTTCTGTTGAAGATATTCTTTCTAATGAATTTAAGGCTGGAAATATGTATATTTTTATACCTAGTAATTGATGGTCCATTCTAAAACTTAAATGACCAGCTTGGTCTTTATTTTTTTATATATTGGATTTGAAATTCTAGTATTGAAATGGAATATATGTATATGATTCTTTTTTTTTTCTGGCATATCTCAGATCATACAATCCACTGAAGAATTTGAAAACGCCCTAAAGGAAATGAGATTTTTAAAAGGAGATATTACAGATTTGCTGAAATATGCTCGTAACATCAATTCTCATTTTGCAAATAAGAAGTGCCAGGATGTGATTGTGGCAGCCAGAAATCTAATGACCTCTGAAATTCATAACACTGTGAAGGTACCAGGGTTATATTGTATTGTATATGAAGCATTGTATATGAGAAAGCAACTCATTTTTGAGATGCATATAGTAAAGTGGAAGAGAGCATGACAGTTGTTGAGCTGAGTCAAGTTAGTAATCTTTTTTACATTGGTTTTGTCCCTTTTAAAGTGGTCCTAATCTCTTTCTCTTCCATTGGGTATTGTGAAGTCCAGATAAGACAATGCACATAAAAGCCTTTTATAAATTGATAAGGTCTACATAAATGTAATGGATTATTATTGTTGAAATGAGACTAGATTATTCTCATTTTCATTTCTGAAGGTTTTAGGGCACAACTTTGTGACAGGTATACTTGGGCTGTATTATGTCCAGAAATTATATCCTATTATGGAAATGCTGACTTCATCTAGTAGAGGGACTAGTCTTAAAGCTAAAATAATAAAACAGGTAAATAAAAATATAGGATATAAATAATTACCTGTAAAGGCAGTAGACCTTTGCAAATCTTACATGTATGAAATAATGTATATACCTTGAATTGGGTATAAAGCAAAACAAACTAAGGCAATCCCTTAACAGACAGTTCCTTAGCCATTTTTCTGCTATCATTGAGGGGACTGGGCTTTTCCTCTTTTGCTGTTTCCCATTTTCCTTGGGGTGCCCTGTTATCATGTCCACTTCAACAAAATGTTTAATTAGCCATTTGAAATGCACAGATATTAACACTATTTGAGGTAATTGTGGATTGTTAAAGGAGTCAAAACCTACCCAGTACCAGAACTGTGCTGTAGTTTCTTTTAACATAAATATCAATTGATTACGTCACTGTTCTGCAGAAAGTCCAGTGGCTTTCCATCTTTTTAAGAGAAGACCCAGTAGCCTTACAATAGTCTACAAGGCCTTATCTGATCTGCCTCCTATTGCCTCTCTATCTCTATTTCCTACTGCATTCATCCATCACTGTGCTGCAGGCACCCTGGACTTATTTCTGTTCCTTGAATGTTCTAGGCCCACATGGTTTCAGAATCTCTGAACCACTTGTTACCTCTGCATGGAACATTCTTTTTTTTTTTTTGAGATGGAGTTTCGCTCTTGTTACCCAGGCTGGAGTGCAATGGTGTGATCTCGGCTCACGGCAACCTCCGTCTCCTGGGTTCAGGCAATTCTCCTGCCTCAGCCTCCTGAGTAGCTGGGATTACAGGCACGTGCCACCATGCCCAGCTAGTTTTTTGTATTTTTAATAGAGATGGGGTTTCACCATGTTGACCAGGATGGTCTCGATCTCTTGACCTCGTGATCCACCCGCCTCGGCTTCCCAAAGTGCTGGGATTACAGGCTTGAGCCACTGCGCCCGGCCTGGAACATTCTTACTATAGATACTCACATGATTTGCTTTTTAAAAAGTGCTTTCTGATGACTTTTTAAAAAATCATAGCCTCCCATATTTCCTGTACCCCTTCCTTGCCATATTTTTCTTTTTATTGTTTATCAACCAACATTTTAAATGAATTGTTTATTGTTTTTCCCTCTAGAAAGTAAGCTCCATGAGGCTAGGGTTTTTTGTTTTTTTGTTTTTTGACTGTTTTGTTTACTGTTATATTGTCAGCACTAAGAAAATACCTGGTACATACTACTGCTATGTACTCAGTGGTCAGGTGCTTACTGAGTACCTTTGGTAAATGAATTCATATATATCTCACAACTCCTTGATGTAAACAGTATTACTTCTGAATTGCTCTGTGAGTCTGGGCTTAATCTTTTCACCTTGTTGAACCTCATTTTCCTCTTCTGTACTGTGAGAGAATTGAGATAATCTCTGAGTTTCCTACTCAGGTGGTTTTGGAAGTTTGTAAAATTGCATTTTTCCTGAGTACTCAAATCCTAATGTATCCTCCTCTAGGACAGGATGTCTAAACAGTGGCAGTGTTAACATTTGGGACCAGATAATTCTTTGCTGTGAGGGACTGTGCTCTGGGATATTTAGCAGCATCCCTGACCTCTATTCACTAGATTCCAGTAGCATCTCTTCCAGTTGTGACAAGCAAAAATATCTCCAGACATTGCTGAATGCCCCCTGGAAGGCCTATTGGTCCTAGATTGAGAACCACTGTTTTAGATCCCATCCTGGTTCTTTCTTTTGGCATTTAGGTCCTGAAATTAGATTTTTTAAATTTCCCAACTTTGAAAAAGCTCCTCCTCCATTTTCTAGAAACCATTTTCAACTAACTTGCCTTTCATATTCTTTATCTCAATTCTCTTTATTCCCCTGTGTGTACTCACTGCTTTTCCCAAAAGATCCATAGTTGTGTTTTTTGTTGTTTGGTTTTTACATTTTGACTTAAGAGACGTCTTATTAGGTCTAACATTCTTCCATTTTAGTTTCCTTTGCCCCTCCTCATGAAGTCACTTTTTTGAATCTTATGTATTTTAGGCCCACTATTTTTCAGACAAAGATTAGCATTCTTAACCATCTCTGTAAGTAAATTTTTTCGTCATCATTCTAATCTTAGCCATAATTTTTGACTACTCACCCTGACATTTGTATTCTCATTTAAACTTCATAACAGCTCTCTGAAGTAGATATTATTATACCATTTTACAGATTAGAAAGCCAAGCCCACTGACTTAAATAGTTTTATTAGGCTTTGAACCTGTTCTGCCAGAAAATCTCTGTCGAAGTCCAGTATGTGCAAAGCTGTTATTCTTGCAATGGGAGTAGGGAACTTGCTGCCTCTACCTGCTTAATCTTTTTTTTTTTTTCTTTTTTAAACCCCTGAGGCATCTTTGAGAAACAAGGTTCAAAAGCCATGAGTAGTAGTTTTATTTATTTTACAATGAGAAAATTGAGATCCAGAGTGGTTAAATGCCTTTGTTAAAGGTTAGGGTAAAAAATATTACTGTTTTCACATTCACAGCCCACTGTTCTTTCATTTAGTCCCAATCAAGGGAATTTTTGATTTGAAGCTTTTTGTTTTTTTTTCTTTTTGAGGGAAGGATATGTTAGTTTAAATGAGTTATTTCTTAGACTAAGCCAACACATGTGCCTGGTACAAAATAATTTGTTCAAAAATCTAGACAATGGAACCCAAAATTATGCTGCTCTGTAATAATCTAATAGTCTAGTATAAGACAGATGATTTTTGAAGGTCTTCTTGGAGTCTTGCTCTGTCACCCATGCTAGAGTGCAGTGGTATGATCTCGGCTCACTGTAACCTCTGCCTCCTGGTTTCAAGCGATTCTCCTTCCTCAGCCTCCTGAGTAGCTGGCATTACAGGTGCCTGCCACTGTGCCTAGCTATTTTTTGTATTTTTAGTAGAGACAGGGTTTCACCATCTTAGCCAGGCTGGTCTTGAACTCCTGACTGCGTGATCCACCTGCCTTGGCCTCCCAAAGTGCTGGGATTACATGAGTGAACCACCACGCCCAGCCAAATGTCTTTATTTAGCTGAAATCTTAGGTCAGTTGCATAGCTTTGTTATTTCAGCCAAGATTAAGAATGCTTGGGGCTGGGTGCCTTGGCTCATGCCTGTAATCCCAGTACTTTGGGAAGCCGAGAAGGGAGAATTACTTGATCTCAGGAGTTTGAGACCAGCCTGGGCCATATAGTAAGATATTTTCTTTACCAAAAATAAAAGTAAATTAGCTGGGTGTGGTGGTATCTGTAGTCCCAGCCTAGAGGTTGAGGCCGCAGTGAGCCATGATTGTGCCACTGCACTCCAGCCTGGGTGAAAGAGCAAGACCCTGTCTCACAAAGAGTGCTTAGAAGAATGTCACAATAAAGGGGATTAAGGAGATAGCTTATCACTGATGACATGTTTTCATCCAGGATTCAGCAGTCATTAAAATATTGTCATATTTACTCAAATTTTTAAATTACTCTGTAAAGCTGTAGCTTCATCATGAAAGCAAGCAGTATCTTATTCCTCACTGTGTGCTTACATTTGAATTATTCTGAAAACAGTATATTTTCTATATTTCTTTGTTTGAATCTTAGATTATTCCTGATTCTAAAATAGATGTGCCAGAGTTACCCACTCCTGATGAGGATGACAAACTGGAAATACAGAAAGTGTCCAAAACTCAATACAACGAAGTGGTGGATTTAGAGCCTGAAAATACATTGGACCAACATTCCTTTTCCTTGCCCACATGCCGTATCAGTGAATCTGTGAAGAAATTAATGGAACTTGCCTATCAGACTTTACTAGAGGCAACAACCAGTAGTGATCAATGGTATGAATTCTGGGTTGTGTGGAAATGGCAATGACTTGGTTAAATGCATATCTAATTAGATGTTTATCAGGAAAACAGCTGGAATTCTTTGGGTTTTCTTATCCTAGAAGTTAATGCTTTTTCTGGAAAAAAAACCACAAAACTCGTGCATCACATGGATTTGTGTCTATCTCTAACTTTTATTTACAACAGCATAGATGTTTGAGCAAGATATAAGAAGTAGGTGCACTTGTATGGATGGACAAATGGATTTTTTTGACATTAAAAATTGTTAATCATTTTTTAACAAAACTCTTTAATTGTTGCTGAATTTTTACTTTACTTTTTATTTGAATAGAATGATAGTATATGAGAAAGCACATGCAAAGAACTTAGAATCCTACCTGGAAAATGATTAATTTTCAAATGTTTGTTATTGTGGTGGCAGTGGGTAATAGTCACTATTCCAGCTTACTCTGGCTCTTTAGCTTAACATTCTTTTTACCTTTTGAAACCCAGTCCCTAATTCATTTACGTTTTAAATGTTTATATTTAAAGCAGTAACAATTTGTTAGGCAGTCAAAGGCAGAAGGAAAAGAATGGAACATGCTAAAGATTTGATTTCACTCTTTCAAGGTGGCTTCTAATCTGTATTGCATTCAGGTTGCCTTAAATTCTATTCTGTATCTCATTCTGAATCTGTTTTTATTTAATAAGCTTCTTCCCTACTCCCAGACTAAATTGAGAAGAAAATGGCAGAGCGTGGACGAAGTTGATTGCAAATCAGGTTTACAAAACTTCTTTAGTTTGAATCTGTGTTTAGCAATTTCATTCTTCTATCCTCATAGGGAAAACAGTTTCAGTTAGGGTTTGGCCCTATCTAATTGCATCTTTAGATGAACTTCTAGAGTTTCAATTTTTATCTCACATGCAAGCAACTCCCCCCTCCTTTTCTTCTCTCTTTCTTTTTTCTTTTTTTGAGATGGAGTCTCGCTTTGTTGCCCAAGCCGGACTGCAGCGGTGCAATCTCAGCTCACCGCAACCTCTGCCACCTGGGTTCAAGCGGTTCTCCTGCCTCAGCCTCCTGAGTAGCTGGGGCTACAGGCACGCGTCACCATGCCTGGCTAAGTTTTGTATTTTTAGTAGAGATGGGGTTGCACTATGTTGGCCAGACTGGTCTCGAACTCCTGACCTCCTGATTCGCCCACCTTGGCCTCTCAAAGTGCGTGAGCCACTGTGCCTGGCTGCAAACCCCTTGATTTTATTCTGCTCTAGAAAGAACATGTCTCCCAAGAAACTTCCCCTGGCTTTAATGAATCATTATATTCACATGTCCATTCAAAATTAATTATAAGAAGGAAGAAAATGAATATAGGAGTGACTGTTGGCAAAATGAATATAGGACTGTTTCTTCACATGGCACTCTCCTGAAATATATCAGAGCAGAAGTTAGAGATGCAGGGCAATAATTCTTAAATTTTTTGAGAACAAAAAACACCAAACAGTATTTGTATACTGACTTTCTATGGACATTCTTTCCACTAAAAGTAATAGTTTTTAACAGGACAAACAAATCCAACAACCTGTTTTTCATTATCAAACTCCAGCAGCTTATGCAGCAAAAATCAAATAATTTAATCAGGTATTATAATAAGCAAGTAATAACTGTTTTGGGATGTGACTTATTTTCCTAGATATTTATGGAATCCCTGTAAGCTTTTTAGGTACATAGCTTAAGATATTCTTATGTAGAGGTAAGCTACACAAACCTTATGTTTGCCTTTTGAAAGTGCATTTTAATAATCTGTAGGTGTTTTAAGGCTAGATTTAAAGGGCAAAAAATTTTTGGGGGGCTAGATTCTATCCTAGAAATGTTGACTCATCTCCTTGCATTGAAGTAAGAAGGAGAAAAGGTGAAGGCTGAAAGTCAGATTGATTCTAAAAGAACCAAGTGAGAGCTTTTATTGATACCTTGCCCTTTGTAGAGCGCATCAGTGAGTAGGTGACATTTGCTCGAGGCTTAGCTCCATTTGTTACTGAAGGGATACTCTGGGTACTGGCAGAATACAAATTGATAAATAGAAAAGAGGCTTTGGGTTGAATGCTGATGTTCTTAAAATTATTAATGGATCCAAGTGTTTAGAATTGTAGTCTAGTTAGTAAATACTGGTTGAGAATATATTTCCATCTAGATTAATGGTGTTTTCCAGCAACCAAGGCAGGTGTTCTCTGCAACTGTAGTTTTAGCTCATGATTCTCACTGAAGATGCACTTGGCTTAAATTTTTTTCTTATTTTTAGTGTATTCTTAGGCATTTCTGTTAAGCCTATGTTTTCTTTTTAGTGCTGTTCAACTTTTCTACTCAGTGAGGAATATCTTCCATTTGTTCCATGATGTTGTACCAACATATCACAAGTAAGTACCACTGTGTCTTATTTCTGTATAATAATTGTGTGTCTAAAATGTGTAAGTTAAGTTAAAACAAGTAATTTTATATTCCTACTTAAGATATTTTGATTACTAAAATGCAGTAAATCATTTTAAAACACGTGTTTAAAGGATTTGGTCATTTCTTACTAAATTAATAAGGATACTATAATTTTGCAGTATAGTTCATGATGCACATTTTAAAATTCAAAAGAACTATCTTGTTTTGATGCTAAGCATTTTCAGAACTGCTTAACTCTAAACCTCTAGTTCAGTTCTTTTTGTTATTTGAATTAAAGTGTTTAGATGCTTTCATTAATATCTTTGATAATATGTCAACAAAGCTATTCTTTAACCAAGAATTCTGAATTTCAAAGACAAAAATCAGCCAGGCACAGTGGCTCACACTTGTAATCCCAGCTCTTTGGAAGGCAGAGGTGGAAGGATTGTTTGAGGCACGAAGTTCGAGACTAGCATGAGCAACATAGTTGCTTAGAGACAAGACATAGCCTTGTCTCTACTTTAAAAAAAAAAAAAAAGCCATTTATTATTTGAAGTATTTTTTAATAATTGGGATGTTTTAAACTAGGCTCACCTGTTGTTTTTTATTATAAAAAGCTTATTGTGAACCTTATTAGTTTCATTTGTATCCTCTTTACTGTGGTTTAAAATTCTTATTTCATTTTTTACTTAAGCAAAGGAACAGAGAAAACATATTTGGGTTAGCTGATAGCCTTGTCTTTGGGGATTCAAAGACAGTTGTCTTAGACATTTCGTGGCTTGGAAACATTTTTCACACTGTTGTGGAGTTAGATTTGCCTCTCTTTCTCCTTTGTATAACTCGGAACTTTAGTGTGCATCAGAATCACTTGGAAGTCTTGTTGAAACACAGATTGCTTGATCTGTGCCCAAGGTTTCTGATTCAGTAGGTCTGGAGTGGGGCTTGGATTTTTAGCAAACTTCCAGATGATGCTGATATTGCCTGTCAGGGGACCACATTTTGAGAACCACTGTCTTTAGATAATGGTTCTCAGCTTTGTCAGCATTTCATTTCATTTCATTTCAATTTCATTCCATTCATTCGATTTCGTATTTTGAGACAGAGTTTAGCTCTGTTGCCCAGGCCGGAGTGCAGTGATGCAGTCATGGCACACTGTAGCCTCTAACTCCTGGGCTCAGGCAATCTTCCCACCTTAGCCTCCCAAGTAGCTGGGACCACAGGCATGCACCATTACACCTGTCTAATATTGTTTATTATTTTTGTAAAGATGGTGTCTCTATATTTTGCCCAGGCTGGTCTTGAACTCCTTTGGCTCAAGTGAGCCTCTTTCCCTGGTCTCCCAAAATGCTGGTATTACATTTGTGAGCCACTGCACCGGCCAAGCTTTGGCAGTATTTTAGAATAACATGGATATTTTAAAACGTACATATTTACCCTGTTCCAAGAGCTTTTGATTTATGTCTGATGTAAGACCCAGGCATTTTTTTTTTTTTTTTTAAACCCCACAGGTAATTCTGATGTGTAGCCTGGAATGACAGCTATCTTTCATTGTTGGTTTCTGACTTATATATTCTAGTTTTATATTGAGTTAGCTAACTAGAAAGGGTTAATTGAAGTGTTAGTGGGTAGATGGCAGAAATACAAGATTTCTTCCCAAGCTGGGTAGATAAGACTAACATGTGTAAAAGAATTAAACCAGTGATTTTTCAATCCTGGATGAAAATTAAAGTCACCTGGGAAGATTTTTAAAAGTATAAATGCTGTGATTTCACACTTAGAGCTTGCAGTTTAATTTGTTTGTTGTAAAGTCTAAACATCTGTGTATTTTAAAATTTCCCAGATGACTCTAATCTGTAGTCAGTTTTTGAAAACCAGTGAATTAGAAAATAACTGAACACTTCATTATATAAATGAAGTCAGAATTTGGAGAAAGGGGAAGTAAACTTGTATTTCCATAGATGTATCTGTGTAAAATTTCAAGGACATTATTACGCGTAGCTCTGCTAGGTTTTCAGTACAAAAAGTTGACTCAGGCAAACATCTTGATTCCCTTAATCTATCTTTTTTGTTAATCACGAGGATAGTTTTATAGCATAAGATCTCATTCAGGCAGAACAGCCTCACTCTGGGAGTGGGAGTGGTGTGATTGTATCTTGTTATGTATAGTGTTTAGAAACTAGAATAGTTATTAAAGCCTAGAAATACATTGGAGACATTGTGACTTTCATCAACCCCAGCTTCAGTAACAGATGGTTTCTTTTTCTACCCCTCCTTCTGGCCTAGGGAGAACCTTCAAAAACTTCCCCAGTTGGCTGCTATTCATCACAACAACTGTATGTATATTGCTCACCACTTGCTGACCCTTGGACATCAGTTCAGATTACGTCTTGCCCCCATTCTTTGTGATGGCACTGCTACTTTTGTGGATCTTGTACCTGGCTTCAGGAGACTTGGTAAATGATAGTTTAAGTGTAGGAAAGCATATGGATTGTGGAGCTTGTCAACATAGTATCTTTATAATTTTTGAATGAGATAATTAGAAATTAGGTAGTGGTCCTGAGCTGTATTGGAAATGGGAGGGCACTTAATTTGCAAGTGTTTCCAGTTATTTAATTTTATAAGGTGAGTGTTGTCTTTGTGGGAGACTTTTTAACTTTTTTGTAACATTTCACGTTATGTTAGAGTTCCAAACTGCATTGCTAGTGTGCATTGAATTTGCCAGATCAGGATTATATCATTAGAATGACACATAATAGGATTTGTATTGTGGCAGTTCTGTTGTTGGTAATAATATTGTTGGTAAGAGCTCACTGATGTCAGTGCTAGTTCTTTTGCAAAACCCCAAGATAGCTCTCCCATCTTATACCTCCTTTAGTTTTACTTGGAATTACTAAAAGTCAAAAGAAATGAAATGTGGAGCAAAGCAATATGTTGATCATAGCAGAGAATCTGTATGGTTTACTTAGCTTTTCAATTCCTTACTTTTCCCTTAGGTGGTGTAGATATATCAGAATAATAAGTAGTTCCATTTTCTATAGTTAATTTTTCTTAGCTGATTCTGGCTGTAGGCAAACTACTGGAAAAGACTTATTTATTATCTGGAGGGTGGGATGTGAGGAATGGGCTAATATATTCAAGGTGATTGTTTCTAGTAGCTTCAGGACAGCTTTCTGATATTATCTAGAAACTATTTTTATATAGGCAGAGCAGATACATGGTTTATGCATCTCTCTTCTATCCTGGTTTTGAAGTGTGTAATTGAACAGCTTTAAAAAAAATTTTATTCTGTTTTTCCATGATAGGGACAGAATGTTTTTTGGCCCAAATGCGGGCACAGAAAGGCGAACTTCTGGAAAGATTATCAAGTGCTAGGAACTTTTCAAATATGGATGATGAAGAGAATTACTCTGCAGCAAGTAAAGCAGTCCGGCAGGTAGGAGGCTCTTGATAGCACTGAAATTTGTGTTCTATCCTTAGATGCTTTTTTTTTTTTTTTTTTTTTTGAGACGGAGTTTCACTCATGTTACCCAGGCTGGAGTGCAGTGGCGCGACCTCGGCTCACCGCAACCTCCGCCTCCTGGGTTCAGGCAATTCTCCTGCCTCAGCCTCCTGAGTAGCTGGGACTACAGGCATGCGCCACCATGCCCAGCTAATTTTTTGTAGTTTTAGTAGAGACGGGGTTTCACCATGTTGACCAGGATGGTCTTGATCTCTTGACCTCGTGATCCACCTGCCTCGGCCTCCCAAAGTGCTGGGATTACAGGCTTGAGCCACTGCACCCGGCCTAGATGCTTTTTTTTTTTTAAGGCAGAAGACAGTATGTTACAAGTACTCAGTTGATTCCCTGCATCCCCACCTTTGGAAACTCTAGATATCTTCTACTGTCATGTTTAAGAACTTTTTCTTCCTCTCTTCCACCAAGACAACAGGAAACTGTCTTTTCACTGACTCAGTAATTGCAACTAGTTACCTGGAAAGTCTGTTGTAGCAAGTAGTTGATTCCTAAACTTAGATTTGAGAATTTGAAATACTGGCTTTTATCTTAATGTTCCCGTTTCTTAAGTGATTTATTTTTTTGCTGCAGTTTTCCTATCCTCGGATTGATGAGTCTGCTTTTCATCTACCAGGGATATCACTATGGTTAAATGTTCAAGAAGCATATATCCTTAGTTACTTTACCTTATTTTGGCATAATGCCACTTTCCCCATAAACTCACAAATGGTAAATGTAAATCTGGAAAATAGGAGTTACAATAATCTTTCTTCCATATAAATAGCTGTATTCTTCTACAGGTACTGCACCAACTAAAGAGACTTGGAACTGTGTGGCAGGATGTCCTGCCAGTGAATATATATTGCAAGGCCATGGGGACTTTACTCAATACAGCAATTTCTGAGATCATTGGCAAAATTACTGCCCTAGAGGTAAGGGCCATTAGATGCTACACCAGCCTTGAGATGCAATTCATGTCCCAGATTATGCCTTTGCTAACAAAGTGATGTTGAAGAAATTGTTCATGTTTCATTTCTAACTCATGCTGTTTTTTGTTTTTATTTTTATTTTGCTAGAAACTAGTTAATCTCTTTTATATGAAAGGGAGATTGTACTATTTCTCAACCTACCATCTAGATTATGAATAAGGAAGTTAGATACTGGGTAGTGGTCCTGAGATGCATTGTATAGTGTGAAGTCATTTAATATGGAAATGACTAAATCAATAATTTGATTTAGTAAAGTTAATACAGTCTTGTGCAGTTTCCATTTTTCCAACACACTGTTGTAGTTTAAATTTTACATGTGATTCTTCAGGAAAATTGTGTAGACATGGCCAGCTGATGCCTCTAAATCATAGATTTACTAAGTCCTTATTTGTAATAACATCCCCTGCTTTGCAACAAGCTGTGTGACATTCTGTTGGAGAAACGGGCTCTTTCATGCAGGCAAACTAGATTACTGACAATCTGTTGAAACATGTTTTGTGTCATTCTTATATAGAAGTATTGTCAGACAGCTGATAAAATGTAGTGTCTAGTAAGTTGTGCTAAATTGCTTGGACAATATATTGTTGTAGCTGACCCACCTGGATAGCATGCATCAAAGATCTGCTGCCCTTTCTCTGCTTCCGAGCTGGCCCAATTCTATTCTATTGTGTTTCCTTTGTGCAAAACCAGGACATATCTACTGAAGATGGTGATAGATTGTATTCCTTATGCAAAACAGTGATGGATGAAGGACCACAAGTATTTGCACCTTTATCTGAAGAAAGCAAGAACAAGAAATATCAAGAAGAGGTTCCAGTCTGTGTGCCAAAATGGATGCCATTCAAGGAATTGATGATGATGCTACAAGCCAGCTTGCAAGAAATTGGGGATCGGTATGTGTAACCCTTCTGTAAAGGCATGTAACTCTCGATAGCTACAAAAGAGTAATAGTGCCCTTGGCAGCACAGCTTTTCCCTGTTTCCTCATGTTACTCATGAAGAACTTTCATATTGAGCAGCAGTAGCTGGGGCCTTTTCATGATCTATCATAGTGCAGATCTCATTACCACTTTCCCATATTTTTAACATAAACACTTCTTACCCATATTATTTTGGTCTTGAATATGTGGTTTTGGCATGCTGTACGAATGATCTGGCAACTGTAAGAATTATAACCTTCTGATATCTGATGGAAAATTGTTGCTCACTTTAAGCAACAGTGGATGCTTTTTTTCTTTTCTTTTTTGAGACATGATCTCACTCTGTCACCCAGATTGGAGTGCAGTGGCTCAATCATAGCTCATTCCAGCTTCAAACTCCTAGCTCAGCCTCCTGCATGTCTGGAATTTTAGGTGCCTACCACCACACCTGGCTATTTTATTTTATTTTAGAGATGGAGTCCCGCTCTGTCACCTACACTGGAGTGCAGTGGCGCCATCTCAGCTCACTATAACCTCCGCCTCCTGGGTTCAAGCGATTCTCGTGCCTCAGCCTCCTGAGTAGCTGGGATTACAGGCGCATGCCACCACATCGGCTGATTTTTGTATTTTTAGTAGAAATGGATTTTCACCACGTTGGCCAGGCTGGTGACCTCAAGTGATCCGCCTACCTTGGCCTCCTAAAGTGCTGGGATTATAGGCATGAGCCCCTACACCTAGCCTGGATGCATTTTGGGTGCGGTGGCTCACACCTATAATCCCAGCACTTTGGGAAGTCTGGGCAGGTGGATCACGAGGTCAGGAGATTGAGACCATCCTGGCCAATATGGTGAAACCCCGTCTCTCTAAAAATACAAAAGTTAGCCAGGTGTGGTGGTACATGCCTGTAGTCCCAGCTATTCTGGAGGCTGAGGAAGGAGAATCGCTTGAAGCCGGGAGGCAGAGGTTGTAGTAAGCCGAAATTGCGCCACTGCACTCCAGTCTGGCGACAGAATGAGACTGTCTCAAAAAAAAGAAAAAAAACCCTGGAGAAGTGACTTTTATCTATCTTAAATATTCAGCATGAAACTACTGTTTGATTGACCAGCAGTCTTTCTTCAGGAAGTACAGTAGTTTTAGAGATTAAGCACCATACACCTAGAAGAGATTCATATTTTCTTAAATATAGTGGATGGTGTTTACTCTCAACACCATCAGTTAATGTTGCTGTGGCCAGTAAGTGTATGCTGTATCATATCATAGTGCGTGGAGGCCGTTGCACAAAGCGGAATAGATATGGGTCAGTTACATATCCATGGATGCTTTTGTATTGTCTTGGTAGATTATTGGCCAGTATGTATACCTTGCCTAGAATACTCTCTGTAGAGGCCTTAAGGTTATCTCCATCCCTATAGGTACTTGTCTGTCTGCCTTAGCTTGGTTTACTACAGATGTCTGGTTATATTAGACCAGTCATCCTACATGTGTCTGAGTTGTTTGCTGCAAATATTAGTCATTTATACAATGTAAACAAGATCTCCACTTGAAAAAAAATCACATCAGAATACCTCTAATCACATTTAATACAAAGTTTAGATTTATTCATTTAATATTTACAAGTCTTAGTGGGTAAGAAAGATGTCTTAAGTAATAGGCTCCAGAGGGCAGCAGATAAGAATTTTTCTGGTGTTAAAGTGCCTTCTTGAAGTCTAAGAATGATCATTAATTCCTTGTTATAAGAAAAATTATAATACTAGTATAACTTAACTTCTTTTTACTGCCTAGGAAAATTTACCCCCCAGAGATTTCAGTAAATATAAGGCTAAAGTTGTAAAATATACATATGAAGGAATACAGTAGATATACTCTATATTTTCAATGTAAAGAAAAAAGAATAAACATGTACCTTTTACCCAACTTAAGAAAAATAATCCCAGTATTTTGAAGACCTTCTCCAAATGCTGTCAGTGAGGGGTAACCACTATCTTGACTTTTATGTTATTTCCGTGCTTTTCTTTATATTTTACCACATTTACATGTATTCCTAAATAATGTAAAGTTTAGACTTGCCTTTTTTTGAACTTGGCGTAAGTGGAATCATCTGTAACTTGCTTCTTGTCTTCAATATTGTTTTGGAAATCTATCCTTTTTTTTTTTTTTTTTTTTTTGAGACGCCCAGGCTGGAGTGCAGTGGTGTGATATTGGCTCACTGCAACCTCTGCCTCCCAGGCTCCAGCAATTCTCCTGCCTCAGCCTCCCGAGTAGCTGGGATTAAAGGTGCCTGTCACCATACCTAGCTATTTTTTCTATTTTCAGTAGAGACAGGGTTTCACCATGTTTGCTAGGCTGGTCTTGAACTCCTGAACTCATGTGATCTGCCTGCTTTGGCCTCCCAAAATCCTGGGATTACAGGCATGAGCCACTGTGCCTGGCCTGAAATCCATTCTTGATGGTATGTGTAGCTGCTGTTTATTTTCACCACTGTGTCATTCCATTGTACAAATATTTCATAGTTTATTTGTCCTGTTTAGTCTCATTTTCACCAGTATTTCAGACTTGAAAATTTCTGCTAATCTAATTGGCATGCAGTGATAGAACATTGTCATTTTAATTTGTATTTCCCTAAATTCTAATGATGTTGAGCGTCTTTTCACTGGTCATTCATGTTTCTTCTATTATGAAATGCCTGTTCATATTTTTTTGTCCTTTATTTTAATAAGTTGCTTGTGGTTTCACTATTAATTCATGGGGTTTCTTTATATATTTTTATACTAGCCCTTCGTCAGTTAAAATTTGTTGCCTGTGGCTTACTTTGTAATACAGTTATAGAGCCTAAGGCATGAGAGTATGGTCATAATTATTAGTTCAAAGAGGGCTTGGTATAGAATAAGGGAAAATAGTCTCATATTCCTCACTTGGTCTTTATCTGGCTGTGCTGATACCAGTTGTAGTGAGTAAGCAAAGAGGTCAAAGACATTGAGGGGTAGTTCTATAAAGACAAGGAAGGATGCCCAGGATTTGTTTTATTTCCATGTCAAGCAAATAAGCATGTGGATCAAATAGGCAATTTTTAAGTCTTGCTTATACTTCAGAGACCTAATAGGAAATGGAACTCTATCTTTTGTTTTGCAGGTGGGCAGATGGAAAAGGACCCCTGGCAGCTGCATTCTCTTCCAGCGAAGTAAAAGCTTTAATTCGTGCCTTGTTTCAGAACACAGAAAGAAGAGCAGCTGCCCTTGCTAAAATTAAATAGCTCCATCTTCTTAAGAAAGCTATGTCTTGAATATGTGGATTCTTCCCTTGGCATAATTACTCCCTTAAAGACTTCTTTGAATTGCCCATTGGTTTTGGTGAACCAGTATGTCACAGAAGTTTGACTTTACAGAAGAATGTCTTACCACCTGGCCTGTACAAGGCTTTGTTTAAGAACTGTATATTAAGATAAATCGTCAAGTAAAGCACCTCAATTCATTGACTTTCTAGCCATTTTCCTTTGATTACCTAACAAACTGTCAGGCAGCATTATTTCATGTTGCTTCCAGAGCCCTCTGGGAACTATAGACATTGTAAATGTAGGCCCGGGCTTTGGAGCAAGGAAATCAGGGGATTCCAGGAGTCAGGGTAGAGAATTTCTGAGCAAATGGGAGCTATTTTGAGGGTGTGGGTGGAGGGGAAGGGAGGAGTGGGGCACCATATTTGTCCTGGCAGGAATTAAGGAGACTTCCTGTAATATTTCTTTCCAATAATGAATGCTTTTTACAGTTAAGGGTGTCTTTAATAACATGGGAGCTTTGACAAAAGAGACCAAGATGTCTTATGTTCTATGCCATTCTTTTTGTTGAAGTATTTGACCATCACACAAGACTTACTGACTGGTCATCTTCATCATAACACTACCTGATAATTTCTCAGAATTCTTAGGATCCTAGGACTTTTTTTAAGCATACATTTTTGGCACTTTTTGCTATTTCAACTAAATTTTATGTTCTTGGTTGGACTTTCCTGCCTTCTCAACACTATTTGTTTATCTTGTCAATTGGCAGAGGTTTTAAATTGCCAATGTTTCTTTGGAATGTATGTGCCATGACATGCTAACTCTGGTCTCTATAGCCTAATCCTTTATTTGGTGGACATAGGTAATCCTTCATCTCAGCTTTTTGTGTTTTTAACTCTTTGCAGCCATTGGAGGAATGCGTTATGTTAAGGTTATCCTGGACCTGTCTAGGACTTTGGATTATATCTCTTCATACTAAAATATAGTCTCCTGTCCTGAAAAGAGGGTAAGGAATATGATTTAGGTTCTTTTGAGGCAGGTACTGTCTGAAGAAAGTTGCTAATACAAACCTGGCCGGCATAGTGAAATCCCATCTCTATTAAAAATATAAAAATTAGCGGGCATGGTGGTGGGCACCTGTAGTCCTAGCCACTCGGGAGGCTCAGGCAGGAGAATTGCTTGAACCCGAGAGGTGGAGGTTGCAGTGAGCCCAGATTGCACCACTGCACTCCAGCCTGGGCAACAGAGTGATACTCTCTCTCCCCCGACTCAAACAAACAAATAAATAGCTAATCCAGTGGGTGTGATTCCTTAGTCTTCAGCCTTGCAGATGAGATGGTCCTCCAATTCCTTGCAGATGTGGAACAAACTGTTTTTCCTCCTGCCCTTAACCCTTTTTCTTAGTTCTGGCTTGGCCCCTTTAATCATGTCTTTCTGGTTGCCTAGTCTTTCTTTTTCCTATTTAAGGGTCATACAAGAACTATTAAGAAAGACGACTGATTTTCTTTTTGTAAAAGAATTCAGCTGTGGTTAACAACAAGCTATTTATCTACATTCCACATGTCCTACTATGAGAATGCAGAAAAGAATTGCCCGAATAAGCTTTGTTTTTTTTGGAGAACAAAGAAGTTGGCTTTCTAAGAGGCGGAAGGGCCCATTTTCACAGGTGAAGAAAATACCCATTTTGAAAATTCATGTAATTTCAGGTAGCATTACTTTTCTCAGCAATTGAGAGAATGGGAAACTAAGGGTAGAACTGAAATAAATGCATCACAGGGCTATTACACAGAACAGCCGATTTCTTTTCTTCATAGAAGCTATTCCTGTTGCTTGACAGGTACAGCAATTTGGAGGTAGGATCTCTTGTAACTGAGAAGCATGATTTTCACTCGTTTTTTCACAGTAACACAGAAAGCTGCATTGCAGTTCTTCTTAGCCTATGTAGATTCAGTCCCTTGGGACTGTTTCACCTAATGAATAGTTTATATTAGGTTGGTGCAAAAGTAATTGCAATTTTTGCCATTAAAAGTAATATGGCACATAGAGTAGGCAGACTCTTCCCTGGTCAAGGCAATTGATAACTGATGATTAAGTGCATGTTCATTCTGGTTAGGGATAAATCATCTGGTGGAGCATGTGGAGGTTGGCATGGCAACTGTTACATGACCCTTGAGGGGACCTGTTCTGATGGGGAATCTGAGAGTTCCTTGGGATCTTGAGGGCACCTGTCCCACCTGGGAATCGAACCTTCTTTGTTTAGGAAAAGCGTGTAGATTATGGGAGGAGCGGAACTGTAAGAGGCTTCACTCAGTAGATCTATGGGCCAAGTAGAAGAAACCCTGTTCCTAAAGAGCAGCTAGAACTATACAAATGACTTTGAGTGATGAAATTCAAGAAAGGTTTCCCAAAGGAAAGTTTTTATTAAAAAGGCAAGTCTGCAAAGCCTAAATCCATGCAATTATTTGATAATGGTTCCTATTTCTATGTGGATCCTGACCTGTTTTATGGTCATTTTTGCAAATGCATTTCTCTCTGAAATGGAGATCCTCCAGATGGCACTCTTCCCTCAGCCTGGGAACCTCACGAGGCATCTAGACCTTATCTGTAGAAATGCAAGCCAGAGAACCTGACCATTTTTACCCTGAGCTTATATTCTGACCTTGGTCAGCTCTGGAAAGGTCATCCATACGCTGAACAGCATCTGTACTATATGCTGCAGCACATTGCTCAGCAATCACTTGTGAGTATTTCAAACAGTATTTTCTTTCATTAATAACAGTGTTAAAGGAGTTTTGGATAATCCCTTTCTCATGCTTGCAAATATTTATGCTATCACTTAAGGCAGTGATTCCCAGCTTTTTTGGGGTGGGTTTTATTTTATTGTTTATCTGACTTCCCAAGATTTTGTCTGTCTTCTGAAAGTAGAGTGGTACACACAAATATGTGAGGACATATGTGTGCACACACACACAGACCAGGATATTTTTGTGATCGTAAGAAAACCATCTCAAGGAACTAATTTGTTCAGCTCCGTAGCTAGTTGGTAGAGATGTATAGGAGTAACTTCTTAGCCGTGGGACATAGCTGTCAGTGCAGGGAGGGATAAGCCTATTGGAAATTGTCTCATGTACAAAAGCCTTGGCACCAGGTAGTCCTAAATTGGGTTTTGATGTCCACATTCTTCCTAATCACAAAACTGATTTTGAACATTTATTATGTGATAACTTTCTTTTAAAAATATGCATTTTGCCAAAGCCTAAAATTTCCTATAAACCACAAAGCCCTGGCTTTGAGAAGTTTTCCAATTATTGTGTAGTTTATACAGAAATTCCTTACTTTGTCATGAAGAGCTTGGTTAAGAATTTTGTGACATCACAAGCTATAGCTGGAAATAGCCTTAGATGTCTCAAAACCAAGTTATGAAATCTCCGCCTAGGAGCTGGGGAGGAGGGCAATAATTCTGAGGAGCTATGTATAAGTTTTTCACTCCTCTTCAGAAATTGGGTGCCCTAGTTTTTTTGTATAGCTCCGGAGAATAGGGTGGGAGTGTTGGGTCTTAGCTACTCCAGCTATTGAAGAAGACAAGGCCAAAGGCACCTACACTCTCCCTTGCCACAGGCTTCTAAGTAGTTCTTAAACTTTCTACATTCATTCTGCTTACATTTACTGGGTGCCAGGCATCATTCTAGTCACTGAACTACAACCAAAAAAAAAAAAACACCCAAAACAAAAATTTCCTGTCCCCCTGGTAATTTAAATTCCAATGATGAAAGAAAGATAATAAACATGAAATAAGTTAGATATATGTTTGAAGAAAATAAACATAGGGTGTTGAGGGTTAGGAGTTCCAGAGAAGGTGGAGTAGAGGGGCGAGCTGCAGTTCTCTGTAGGCAGGGCAGAGTGCATCTCCTTAAGAAGGTGAGTAAGCTGTGTGGATGTCTGGGAGGAGACAATGCTAGGAAGAGAGACCAACTCTTGCAAAGCCTGGGGTGAGAGGAGCATGTCTGGTGAGCTGAAGGGATAGCAGAGAGTGAGGGAGCAGGTAGGTGGCAAGGATGCTAGAGAAGTAAAGGGAAGAGAAGCCGAGATTGTCTCGGGTTTTACAGACCAATATAAGAATGTTTCTTTTTTTCCTCCGAGTTAAATGGTAAACCCTTAGTAGCTTAGAAAAAAAACAAACAAACTAAAAAATGGAAACATAAAACTAAAATAGTATGGTCAACCCGTGTACCCATTACTCAGCTTCAACAATTATCATGTGGCCAGTCATGCTTCATCATGCCCGTCCTCCCTCCCTTCCCCTGAACCCGCAAGCACAGTTCATTGTTGAAGCAAAGGCCAAGCAGTGTATTTGAAACTCAGAACTCATTCCATAGTTTGAATTTTGTTTCTTTTGAAGTTTTCTCTTGTGGCATCCTTCTTTCAACTCTTGTTATTCCCCCTTGCCTTTGCTCCCAGGAGCTGTCTTCCTTCCTCCTCTTGCTTCCAACCTCAGTTCTCCACTCAGACTCATCCTAGTATCTCCACTCCGCTCCCATTCCCTAAACATTCAGTATTAAATAACAGACACCCCCAAGCGGCTGACAGCTGACTCATGTCTCCACTTCCCCTTTGTCTGCTTTCCTCTGTCTCAAACACTTGCTCCAGCTAACCCAATCCCATAGCTTCTGGGTGTTCAAAATCTGCACGGGTGGCTTTCCTCTGACTGACTGTTTCATCAGAGTGTATCCCTTGAACTCTTAGAACCACCTTATCTGGGGTTACTTTCAAAGACAATCCCAGAAGCCATCATTACCCAGCTTCATCTACTGAGTTCTAGGACTTGATGGTGGCTGGATTCTGGGACTGGCTTGGTTTAAGGTAGAGCTACCCCTTCCTTAAGATCTGAGTGGAATGGTGGGTAGTGGAGCAGCCACTGGCTGGCTTCTGTTTTCTCATTTCCCATTCCCTGCTTTAGAAATGATGCTTTAAAAGCATTCCTGTTTGCACGAAGGGTTCCATTTATGCTTGATTACCATGCAGTATGATAAAATTGTATATAACATTAAGTATGTCATTTACTGTTATAAATTTCATTTAATTTCAATACTAAGTTATGTTCCTAAACACAGTCTAGTTTGCCATATCTGTATCTACATTATTGCTTACAACTAAAAAAATTAGAACTTTTGCTCACCAACTATTTATGTAGCAATCTGCTCTAGGATCATTTGTAAAATTAACAGTAGATCTTTTGCCCCCTTTTTGAAAATTAGAGAATTTGCTCATCTGAAGGACTACGTAACACGGTTTTGATATTGCATTTGCAGTTTCTTTTATTTGTAAGTCCCACGGGATATAGTTCTCTGGGTCTGGTATTACAGACTCACTGAAAACCTAGGTTTTCTTTTCCTATCTTTTCCCTTATTTTAGACTTCAGTTTCCTCTCAACTACATTTGTTCTAGCATTTTCAAGTTGAAGGTAATTCTCAATAGGGAATGTAAAAGCAAAATACTGTTTCAACCCTCAGCTTTCTGTCATTAAAATTTTTTTATTTAAAACTTTTTTTTTTGTAGAGCTGTAGTCTTGCTTTGTTGCCGAGCTTGTCTTGAAGTCCTAACTTCAAGCAGTCTTCCCACCTCAGCCTCTCAAAGTGCTGGGATAACAGGCAGTGAGCCAGGGAGCCACTGTACCCTCTGTCATACTTTTTTTTTTTTTTTTTTTTTTTTTTTTTTTTTAACATCAAGTCATCAACTTCAGGCATAATCTCTTATTTCTTTTTTTTTCACTGACTATACCCCCTTCTCTCACCCCAAATTCCTTAAAATAATGCTTTTCTGGCCTTTGATTTTCTTGTCATTATTTTTCCATGTTCAGGCTATTCTTAGTGGTTTTGCTTATGAAGGGACTGTTTGTTGCTTGTTTATATTGTCATGGAATGTTACAGAATTCATTGCTGGTTTCCATCTGCAGCTATACTCCTGCTTTTTATTGTATCATCGTATTTTATTTTATGGTCATATTTTCCATTTGAAAACCTCCCTCCTCACTCCCCTTTTCATCCATAGTTTGATATCTTTCTTTTAAAGTCTATGACCATGAGCTTATTTTTGGCATTTTTCTGTGCTCCTTGAAATATGGTTTTCTAAAGCCAGGGCCTATGCCTGAGCCACATTTCTTACTCACCTATTGTGAAATTTGCAATTGTTTGCTAACTGATATTTTCTATAAAAAATCCCTTCTTCTTTGATTTTCTGAAAGGTGGTTATTAGCAAGGCAATTAAAAATCACATTGGACATTCTGATTTTTAGCAGAGTGGGGCCTGTATCTGACTTGTGGAGAATTGAAACCCTCTATGTCATCATGTCAATTTTTTGTTCATTTTAGAAAAGTATCAGCCACCTCTTCTAGCTGGCTGGGTGGTGCTGCCGTACCTGCATATGGCAGTATTCGTTCTGACTTTTTTGTTCTGTTTTGTTTCTGATCACCCCAAGGGCCTGGTGGTTTAATGTTCACTTTGTCAACTCGCGAGAAATTAACTTGGGATCCCTGAGAACTCAATAGATTCTTAATTTTTTGTTTTTTATTTGGCTTTTTACTAATTTCTGCCAGCAAAACAGTAAGAAGGAAAGAATAGTTCATTTAGGAGGAGAAGCAGACCTATATAACAGCATTTTTTTTTCTTTTTTAAAATAAAGACAAAGTTATGGTCTCATTGAGAGACAATGTTATTCTTCCAATGAAGCAAAGATAGCAATCACCTTCTTTTTAAATTTGCAATGAAGTTTGCTTCAGAGTATAAGAAAAGGGCTCCTGAGAAGCCCTTATTCTTAGTTCTCTGTTTTTAAAAAATCTAATCTTGGGAGAGATTGGTAGGAGCTGTGGGCGGAATATGTAGGGATCAAAAAGGGAAGGGGAAAAAAGACACAAAGGAGCTTGTTCTGATCCTTTGTAGGATTATTGCTGTGGCCTCCTGATCTACAGGACTTAGATAAGAAGACAGGTGAAAGAGGCAGTGTTAAGGGGGTGAAGTGGGCTGTGGGGTTGTGCTGACTGGGTTTTCATACCTAAGTTGACATTTACTTAGCTCTGTGACCTTTGGCCAGTTACATATTCTCTGTCAAGACTGAGAATCTTCATTTGTAAAGTGAGGATAATAATATGACTCAGAATATGAGCTGATTAAGTGTGGTAATCTATGTAAAACATGCAGCACAGGGTAGGGATCATAAAAGTCAACTCTATTCAGCACTTCAAGCTCAGCGCACACAATGTAGAATTTAATAACATAGGCAGTTCTCCAGCTAAATTGGAGCTCCTTGGAAGACAGGAATAGCATCTAATGCCTCTCTTTTTGTAGAGCTGGGCAAAGAAGCTTAATAAATATGGACTGATTCGAGGTCAGCTCCATACAATGTGTGGCCATGCAGCCCGAAAAAAGAGAAAAGGATGAGGATCTCTGGTGTGAGCTGGGGTATCCTTGAAAGTAACCCATGAGTGCTCCAACCTGAGAACGATTTGATTTTGGGTCACAGGATAACTTCCTTTGGCTGTATGGATATTTGTATTTACATATCTATTTAAAAACCTGCTTTAAAAAAAAAATTCATACCACCAGTAGGTACAAATCACCTCCAGTTCTTATTAGAACACTGCAGCAGTAATTGAGGCCCTGACAGTGTCCCCCAAGCACCATTAAATTCTGCAAGACTGTTAAAGAACCAAGTAAAGCTCCAGCCATCCCTGCGCTCTTGGCATTCGGTGTATTTGATTTACTTTCTAATTCTTTAAAAGTTAGGCTTCAGTTTCGATAGGGTAACTTTTAAGTGGAGTGGGCAGTTAACCAAAGTAGTCAGTTTCCCACAATTCTGGACAAATAGGGCTTTATTGTCACTGGAGGTATTTCCATTTGGTTTTATTAGGATTATTATTTTTTAGTGCAGATAGGAGGGTTTAAGTAACATTTTTTTAGAAAACCAGGCAGTGCAAAAAGAAGTGCAGTTTTTGTCTCAAAGTCTATATGGCTGTTTACAAGAGTGAGCATGAGAATGAGGTGGTGAGAGGCAGGCTCTGAGGGCTGCTGAATGGACCATCCCCTCCTGGCCCAAGTTTGGCAGGAGAATGGAGAAGAGGGACTTCTGAGCATAAAACTGAAGTTTCTAGTCAGAGAGACAGAGCAAGTGATAAATCAAGTGGAGCAGAAAGAACAGAGAATGGAAGCGTTCATCATAATATGTGCAGATCCGCTAGAGGGCATGGCAGCCTCAGGCCAGTGTGCGTTTGTAGTTATTTTATGAACGTGACTCATGCTCATTATTGTCAGTATCCGGTAGGTGGTCAGAATTTACAATGGTGACCGTGCCTGGTTGTGAGGGGCCATGTGGGACCTGGATCTACATAAGCCAAAGACTATAGGTTTTCACATTTAATTCTAAGAACAAACCTTTGAGGAAAATGTTATCCCTATTTTACAGATGAGAAATCAAGGCACAGAGAGGTTAGGTGTCTTGACTGAGGACACGTTGTGGATAATAGCAAGGTCAGGGTCTCAACCCAGGTTTGTTTGCTTCTAGAACTAATGCTGTTTTCATCATTCTCACAAAAAGTCCTCCTTATCCAGGGCTTTTTCTGCCTCTTGTATATCTCCAGATGTTGGTTTGCTAGGCTGCTATAACAAAATACCATAATGTGGGTGGCATAAACAGCAGAAATGTATTGTCTTACAGTTCTGGAGGCTACAAGTTGAAAACAAGGCCTCTGAAGGGTGGATTCCTTGTGAGGGCTTAAAGGGAAGGCTCTGCTTCTCTGCAGTCAAATGCTGTACCACTGAGCATACTCCCTCTGCCAATGTTCATCTTCTCTGTGTGTCTGTTCATGTGGCCTTACCCCTGTGTTTCTGTGTTCAGATTTCCCCTTGTTACGAGAATACCAGTCACATTGGATTTGGGCCCATCCCCATGACTTTTTAAAAAACTTGGTTACCTCTGTGAAGTCCCTACTTCCAAATAAGGTCACATTCTGAAATACTGGATTGAGAACGTTGACATATGAATTTTGAGGGGGCACAATTCAACTCATAATACCAAATAAATCCCCTATAGGTCACACACCCCAGCTGCTGTGCTTTAGACACTGTGTTTACATTGAAAAGATTTTTCCCATGGCCCCTTATTGTTTTTGTCCATATTGTTTAATCTGTGAACTAACAGCCTTGAACATAGTCACCTTCAAAGTGGGCCTGCTCACTGGAGTGAGCGTCAGGTCAATAAAGCATTCAGTGGGCTCTAATTTAATTAGCCAAGTTACTGTGGCAGCTGCCTTGTAACTGTGATTCATAGACGGGCAGAGAACAGAGATGGGACTGGCAGAGTTCATTGTTGATTCCAGGCATTGCTGATGCAGCTCCAGGCCCTAGGAACTTTGCTCCTGTTCTGGCAGGAAAACAGAGGGAAGCTGAAGGGGCATTTAGGATTTTCTGTCCTGGATGTGTCTTTTGAAATTTAAGTGGAAAATCGAGTAAAAGTCAAGGCCCTGCAGCTTCAATCCCATCTTTCCTCATCTTGCCATGTATCAACTCAGCTCTCTCATAATTTAAGAGTCCTGAAAATTTCCTTCACTACAAACCATAGCCTGTACACTAGATTTGTCAGCTGCTTCCATCTCACCCATCCAAGCTGGCAGGGTTCCTTCAACCTCTCCCTGCCTCCTGCTTCTAAAACCCAGTCCTAAACTCACCTCTCAGTCCCAGGAGCATTGACTTTATCAATCTTTCACTGTTCTTCCGATAGGAGAACTACTGACCAGTGGCAACTTGGACAAACCATTTAGCCTCTCTGCCCTCAGTGTGGTCACTAATCAAATGGACATAGACATCCCTGGCTTGCTTATCTCTCAGGAAGGTCGTGAAGAAAGAGTAAACCTCACTGGAGCTGTCCCTAACACAAGCTGATGAAAAACCAAAGAAAACTGATTTTGCTTGTATTGTATTTACCATAGGACTGTGATCATTTTGTTGTCCGTTCTGCATGTATGTGTCTGAGTCAGACTGAATTCCAGGAGCGCAGAGCATTTTTTACAAGGTCCAGCCTGCATGGTATGCAAACAGGCATAGAAGACTTGGGATGATTGATGAAAGCCAGTCTTGGAGAATAAAGAAAAGACCAGTGGGTGAAAAGGGGGGTATCAAAGAAGATTACACATGGAGTGACTTATTTTATGTGAATCACAAAGGGTTTACACTTATGCCAGTCATTAGACATTGATTTAAAGTATTAGATAGCTATTATTTAACAAGAGCAGATGTTTAGGAATTTTTTTGTGATCAACCACATGATTAATATTTTTTTTGCTGCTCCTTTGGGTCTTAATTAAAGCAGATGAAAAATGTCTTGTGTGGTTGATATTGACACCACTGACTGTGGGGATTTGTTCTCATAGTCCATATTCAGCTGAGTATTTTATAAGCTTAAGTCTTTAAATATAAACATGAAAGGCTCCCAGAGTAAATGGTTTTTAAACAAAGTAAAAAACTGCTTTACAAAATGAGCAATTGTAGGGGGGGGCATTTTAATTTATAGTATTAAATTATAAACTTCATATTTTATCTCTGAGCTAGAAAAATAGTCTAGAAACAATGGATGGTTCTTTGTAGGCTTAGAAATAATTTCCTAGAATACAACTTGGGTCATTTTTTGTCTGAATATTGTGACAAGGAAAGCCTTGTGATCCCTTTCTCCTGGGAATGCACGGTCCCATGTGGGAGGAGAAAGCTGCTTTCCCATTTCTCCCACTCTTTGTTGCTGCCATGGCTGGTGCAGAGACTGCAGTGCAGGGACAGAATGGGGCTTTTTTGTTGTTGTTTTTTAATTTGAGAACTATGATGTAGCATTTACACACCTAGGAAAGTGCTAGGAATAAACATACCTATACAAACAGAAGCCACTAATTCTGGATTTGGGGCATGAGAGGAGAGGTTTCGGGATGGGTTGGTGTTTGAGCTGTATCTTGAAGTACCAGTAATTTTCTAATTAGGGAAACATGAGGGAAGGACATTCTAGACTGAGAGCACAGCCTAAGCTAAGGCATGGAGGTGGGAGTGGGTGTTCGATTTGAGGAATTTTCTAGAGCTTTTTTGTAGTTTGGAACATTGAGTACAGGGAAGAAAGAATGCAATGAAACGTGAGGCCAAGAAGGTAAGTTTGGGATTGGGTCATGAATGCACTGGATAATTAGCCTGAAGAATTTGAATTTGATCCTGCCAGCAATGGGGAAATCAGTGGAGGCTTATGTAAGGAGTAGACTGGCCTGCTCTGACCTGTTTAGGAAGAAAACTTGGTAGCTACATGGGGGATGGGTGGGTGTTGGGGAGAGAAGGGAGGCAGGGAGATTGTTGGCAGTGGGGTAAGGGGTTGGGGATGGAACTTTCTTGAACGTGCAGAAAGGGAGAGGGGAGGAAATTTAAAACTGACTGGCATCTGCACATGTTGATTGATTGAACAAACCTTTACGGAACACTTGCCACATGGCAGGTACTGTGTGCAGTTGAGGTTACAAAGATGAAGAGGACAGGATGTCCGTTCTTGAGAACTTACCACTGACTGAGCCAAACACAGTTAACACTCACCACATCTCATGACATGGTGCATGCTTTTCCAGAGGGGACTATACAGTGCGTAGGTTGCCTCAGGCACTGGGGAAGGTAGAGGGACATTTAACCTGGGTCTTAAAGGATGGTGGTGAGCTGATTATGTCTTTAGGTTGCTTATTAAAAATGGTTGCCATTGCTCTGGGGACAAAGACTGATCTTTGCTTCAGGACTAAAGGCCCTGGTTATTCTGACCAGTTCATTGCCCCAGCCTCTGCTCCACCATCTCTTCTTTGCTGTCCTGCACTGCTTCTTCCAGTCCCTTGGAAGCACCACCCTCTCCTGACACAGAAAATTCGCCTTTGTATCTGTCTTCCATAGCACTTTATCAAAGTCATAAATTTGCATTTATATGGTCCTTTGTCTCATGAACGTCTCTGCTCACCAATGTGACTTCAGTGTTGCACAGTGCCTGGCACATAGTATGTTCTCAATAAATATATATTGACTGACTGCTGGAGTAAAATAACCGTTTATCTTTTCAAAGAACCAGGTTTTTGTTTCATTTATCTATCTTTTGTATTTTTTTTATTTCAATTTTATTTAGTTCTGCACTGATCTTTGTTATTTATTTTCTTCTGCTGGGTTTGGGTTTGATTTGTTCTTGTTTCTCTAGTACCTTGAGGTGTGACCTTATATTGTCTATTTGTACTCTTACAGACTTTTTAATGTAGGCATTTAATGCTATGGACTTTCCTCTTAGCACTGTTTTTGCTGTATCCGAGAGGTTTTGATAGGTTGTGTCATGATTATTGTTCAGTTCAAAGAATTTTTAATTTCCATCTTGATTTAATTGGACAAAGATCAGTGCAGAATTAAATAAAATTGAAATTAAAAAATACAAAAGATAGATAAATGAAACAAAAAGCTGGTTCTTTGAAAAGATAAACAGAATTGATAGACCATTAGTGAGATTAACCAAGAAAAGAAGAGAGAAGATCTAAATAAGGTCAATTAGAAACAAAATGGGAGCTATTACAACTGATGCCACAGAAATGCAAAAGATTGTTCAAGGCTACTATGAACACCTTTACACACACAAACTAGAAAATCTAGAAGAGGTGGATAAATTCCTGGAAATATACAACCTTCCTAGATTAAATCAGGAAGAAAAAGAAACTCTGAACAGACCAATAGCAAGTAGCAAGACTTGTGTCACAGAACATACTTTGCATAATTTTAATTATTTTATTTATAGTTGTTTTATGTCCTACAATATGGTCATTCATGAAGAATATTTTATATGTGCTCAAGAAGAATATATTCTAGTGTTGTTGCATGGAGTGTTTTATTATAGATCTCTATTAGGTCTAGTTGGTTTATAGTGTCCTTCAAGTCTTTTATTTCCTTATTGACTTTCTGTCTAGTTGTTCTATCCATTATTGTGGGTATTGAAGTATCCAACTATTATTGTTGAATTGTCTGTTTTTCTCTGACAGTTTCTGCTTTATGTATTTTGGGGCTCTGTCAGGTGCAGGTGTATATGTTTATAATTATTATATCTTCTTGATGGATTGACTTTTTTTTTTTTTTTCCAAGATGGAGTCTAGCTCTGTTGCCCAGGATGGAGTGTAGTGGCATGATCTCAGCTCACTGCAAACTCTGCATCTTGGATTCAAGTGACTCTCTCACATCAGCCTCCCGAATAGCTGGGATTACAGGTACATGCCACCATGCCGGGCTGACTTTTGTATATTTAGTAGAAAAGAGGTTTCACCATATTGGCCAGCCTGGTCTTGAACACCTGACCTTAAGTGATCTGCCTGCTTCAGCCCTCCAAAGTGCTGGGATTACAGGTGTGAGCCAATGTGCCTGGCAGGATTAACTCTTTTATTATAATAAAATGTCCTACTTTGTCTCTCATAATGATTTTTGTCTTAAAGCCTGTTTTGTCTGATATTAGTTATAATATCAGTTATTCTAGTTCTCTTTTGATTTCTGTGTACATGGAACATGTTTTTCCATCTTTTTACCTTCAATGTATTTTGTCTTTAAACCTAAAATGTGTCTTTTGTATATAGCATATAGCTTGATCATGGCTTTAAAAATTCCTTCTGCCAAACTCTACTTTTTCATTGAAGAGTTTAATCCATTTACATTTAGTATAACTACTGATAAGGTAGAATTTATGTCTATTATTTTTCTATTTTTTTTTTAACCCAGCAAATATTTTATTTGTGTGTCAAGACACCATGCAAAAAACATCAAGATTAAAATGGAGTCTAAAACCTAGTCCTTGCCCTATAAAATATTCTTTATATATATATAAAGAATTATATATATATATATATATATATATATATATATAATTACATTTTAGATTCTGGGGTACATGTGCAGAACATACAGGATTGTTGCATACGTGCATACATGGCAATGTTGTTTGCTGCCTCCATCCCTCCATCACCTATATCTGGCATTTCTCCCCATGTTATCCCTCCCCAACCTCCCTACCCCCTGCTGTCCCTCCCCATTCCCCTCAACAGACCCCAGTGTGTGATGCTCCCTTCCCTGTGTCTATGTGTTCTAATTGTTTAACACCTGTCTATGAGTGAGAACATGCAGTGTTTGATTTTCTGTTCTTGTATCAGTTTGCTGAGAATTATGGTTTCCAGATTCATCCATGTCCCTACAAAGGACATGAAGTCATCATTTTTTATGGCTGCATAGTATTCCATGGTGTATATGTGCCACATTTTCCTTGTCCAGTCTATCATCAATGGGTATCTGGGTTGGTTCCAGGTCTTTGCTATTGCAAACAGTGCCACTATGAACATACATGTGCATGTGTCTTTATAATACAAGGATTTATAATCCTTTGGATATATACCCAGTAATAGGATTGCTGGGTCAAATGGAATTTCTGTTTCTAGATCCTTGAGGAATTGCCACATTGTCTTCTGAAATGGTTGAACTAATTTACGCTCCCATCAACAGTGTAATGTGTTCCTGTTTCTCCACATCTTCTCCAGCATCTGTTGTCTCCAGATTTTTTAATGATCGCCATTCTAACAGGTGTGAGATGGTATCTCAATGTGGTTTTGATGTGCATTTTTCTAATGACCAGTGATGATAAGCATTTTTTCATATGTTTGTTGTCATCATATATGTCTTCTTTTGAAAAGTGTCTGTTCACATCCTTCATCCACTATTTTGCTATTTTTTGTATGTCTTATATGTTTTTGTTTCATTGCTGCTTTGTATTAAAGTTATTTTTTAGTGTTCCATTTAAATTCCTTTCTCATCTCTTTTACTATGTAAGTTTTAAAAGTTATTTTCTTAGTATCCTGATAATTTCAATTAATGTTTTAAATTATAACAATCTATTCTGATTAATACCAATTTAATTTCACTAGTATAAAAAATCTTTGCTCTTATTAGTTTATTCTCTTCTTACTTTGTGCTGTATTGTCATACAAATTGTATAATTTTGTATTATATGGCCATAATACAGATTTATAATTGTAGATTTATGCAATTGTCTTTAAGGTCAGATGGAGGAACATAAAGAATTACAAACATAAATATACATTTATACTGTCTTTTATGTTTAGCTATATACTTTACTAGCATTTTTTATTTCTTAATATAGATTCAAGTTACTGTCTTATATCTTTTTATTTCAGCCTAAAGGACTCGCTTTCATATAGTCATGCATCACTTAATGATGGAGACACATTCTGAGAACTGCGTTGCTGGCAATTTTGTCATTGTGTGAAATAGAGTGTACTTACACAAACCTAGATGGTATGGCTTACTACACACCTAGGCTATGTGGCATAGCCTATTGCTCTGAGGCTACGAACCTGGTTAGCATATTACAATACTGAATACAATTGTAACACAATGCTAAGTATTTGTGTAACTAAACATAGAAAAGATACATTAAAAATACAGTGTAAAAGCTCCATTATAATCTTGTGGGACCACTGTTGAATATGTGGTACACTGCTGACTGTCATGTGGCACATGACTGTATTTCTTGTAGGACAGGTTTGCTAGCGATGAATTCTCTTAGTTTTTGTCTATCTGAGATTATCTTAATTTCTTTTTCACTTTTGAAGGATAGTTTTGCTATATACAGAATTCTGGTTGACAATCTTTTTCTTTAAGTAACTTGATATGTTATTCTGGCTTCCATAGTTTCTGATGAGAAGCCAACTCTTAACTGTTAAACTGTGGATTGAGGATCCCTTTGTATGTGATGAGTTGCTTTCCTCATGCTGCCTCCCACTCTTTTCTGGTCTTTGGCCTTAAACAATTTGATTATAATGTATTTACATGTGGATCTCTTGATGTATCCTACTTGGAGTTTATTGAGTTTTCTTCCATGTGCAGATTAATATTTTTCATCAAATTTGGAAAGTTTTTCTCGTTATTTTTTCAAATATTCTTTCTGCCTTCTTCTCTCACTCTTCTCTTTCTTGGATGCTCATTACACACACATACACAAACACACCATATTTTTGATGTTCTCTCAAATGTCTGTGAACCTTTGTTCATTTTTCTCCATTCTTTTTTCCTTTCTATCCATTAGACTGTATAATATCTATTTACATATCTTTAATTCACAGATTCTTTCTTCTGCCTGCTCAAATCTGCTGTTGAGCCCCTCTAGTGAATTTTTTATTTCAGATACTATACTACTCAACTCAGAATTTATATTTTGTTCTTTCAAAAAATATATAATTTCTATCTCCTTATTGATATTCATTACCTGATATTATTCTCATACCTTTTCTAGTTCTTTGGATATGGTTTTCTTTAATTCTTTGAATGCATATAGAATTGCTGATTTAAAGTTTCCATCTTATAAGTTCAATATATGGGCTTCCTCAGGGAGAGTTTTTATCAATTGTTTTTTTCCCCATGTGTATGTGCCTTACTTTCTTGTTTCTTTGTGTGCCTCACAATTTATTATTGAAAACTACATTTTAAACAATGTAATACAATACAGCAACTTTGGAAATAAGATTCTCTTCCTTCTTCCGGGTTTGCTGTTGTTGATGTTGCTTGTTTGTTTTGTGAATTTTCTGAGCTAATTCTGCAAAGTCTATATTTTTCTTGTTGTGTATGGCCACTGACATCTCTGCTTAGTGTTCAGCTAATAATTGAACAGAATGCCTTGATGCTTGGAACCAGTAAGTTGCTCTGTTTTTGCAGAGGGACTCTGTGTGTATGTTGGGACATGACTTCAATAGTCAGACAGGAAATTTGACAATTCCATCTTAGCTTTCCTGCCGGTGCAGAACCTTAAGGTTAGTCCAGGGTGAGAGCTTAGGACCTTCCTTAGGTTTTTCCTGCACATGTGCACAGCCCTGGGCATGTGCAACCTCCTATGCATACATATGGCTTTCTATATTCCCAGGAATATTTCAGAGTCTTTCAAGGCCCTCTATAGATAATTTATTCCCCCAGATTTTTCTTTTAAGGTTTTTGGTTAGCCAATTTATTTATTTATTTTTTTGCCTCAACTGTTATTATTGTTTTAGGCAGCCACAAAGTCCAGCAATTGTCTCCAGTTGTTTTCAACAAATACCTTTAAGGAAAAAGTTGTTAACTTTAGGCAAGCTTTGAGACAGGTGAAATAAAGACACTCTTGCAAATGGGATGTTCCAGGGAACCACTAGACAGGTCAAATAATTACAACTCTTTGGGAATGAAGCTTTGAAGGAACTCCAAGCCTATTCTACTCCTTGTAGCTGCCAGGCTGCTGGTTTCCATGGTGATTGTGGTTTGTTGGTTTTCAAGGCTACTGCAGAGTTGGGGTGAGGGGGATGGAATTGGAGCAAGTTAAAATACCACAAGGCTCGCCATTCTTACTAAGATTGTTATTTTTTTTTTCTTGAACAAAGACTTCCCAGATTGCTGTAAACATTTGAATAATTTCCAGAGTTCTGCAAAATTTGATTCTTCTCTTTTTTTTTATTTTTTATTTTTTGCCATTTTTCTCATTGCTTTTAGGGAGGAGGGAATTTTCAGAGGATTTTACTTCTACCGTTTTTATTGACATTACCTGCAATATATTTTAAATACCCTTCTCTGTGATTGCTTTGTCACTTCTCAAAACCCAATTCAAATGCCTCCTCCATGATGAAGGAGGAGAAGCTCTTCACTTGTGAAGCCCTCTTCTTTGTATCCTCGGGGCAGCTCTTCCTCTATTCTCCTATACCTCTGGGTTTACACCTTTGTTATTTCACTTTTCATAATAACAATTACTTACATCTGTTTCTATCCCTTTCTCCAGTCTGTAAGCACCCAGTCTGTGACTTGTTCATACCCCATGCCCAGTCTAGTTTCTGACACAGAGTAGATACTCAAGTTTGTAGTCTGAAGAATATGGTCCTAGGAGACCTCAGAGCCTAGCCAAGGGCTTCGAATTCCAGCCACCATTTTACTCCTTCTCCTTCTATAATTCACAGCTGAGCCCTGTCTCTTCATTGTCTTGTATGTGCTCTGGTGTGATGATCCCATAAGCTCAAAGTTGACACACTGAGTGTGTGATATGGTTTGGATCTGTGTCCCAATCCAAATCTCATGTCAAATCGTAACCCCCAATGTTAGAAGTGGCCCCTGATGAGCGGTGATTGGATCATAGGGGTGAATTCTTCATGATTGAGAATCCTTCATGATTCATCATGCACTTGGTGCTATTCTCGTGATAGAGTTTTCATGAGATCTGGTTGTTTAAAAGTGTGTGGCATCTCCCCACTCGCTCTCTTGCTCTTACAAAATTTTGCCATGTTAGAGGCCTTTCTGCCCTTTGTCTTCCACCATGATTGGAAGCTTCCTGAGGCCTCTCCAGAAGCAGGAGCCACTGTGCTTCCTTTATAGCCTGTGGAACCATGAGTCAATTAAATCTCTTTTCTCTAGAAATTATGCAGTCTCAGGTATTTATTTAAAGCAGTAGAAGAACTGATTAATACAGTGTATGAGGAAAATAGGGAGCAAAAAGTTAAATCCTGTGTGGTGATTCAACAACAACGACAATAGTAATAATAGCAGCTACTGATTGCTGAATACAGTCTGTGCTAGACATCAGGCTATGGGCTTTATAGTCAATATCTCAATACATTCTAACATCAACCCTATGAGGTAGGTGCTACTATCCTCATTTTACAGGTGAGGCTGAGGAAGGGAAGTGGGAGAACTGAGGTTGGATGAAGGGTCTGACTCTAATATTCTTTTTTTTTTTTTTTTTGAGACAGAGCCTTGCTCTGTTGCCAGGCTGGAGTGTGATGGCACAATCATGGCTCACTGCAACCTCTACCTCCTGGGTTCAAACAATTACCCTGCCTCAGCCTCCCAAGTAGCTGGGACTACAGGCGTGCACCACCACACCCTGATAATTTTTTTGTATTTTAGTAGAGACGGGGTTTCACCACGCTGGCCAGAATGGTCTCAATCTCCTGACCTTGTGATCCACCCACCTCTGTCTCCCAAAGTGCTGGGATTACAGGTGTGAGCCACTGCACCCAGCCTAAACCCTATATTCTTAACTGTTCCATTTGAGGGGCTTTTGAGAAGCCAGTTGGAGGAAGGGAAGCCCCACCCGTGTTTGCAACTGTCTCCCAGGGTAGAAAGGGGGAGAGGTCCCACTTCCCTGGCACTGGGGTGACAGATGTGGCCCTGAGGCAACAGGTGAGAAAGATCTTCCATCATCACCCCAACAATTCCAGCATGGTGATGGCTCCAGCCTGCTAGGAAAGCCAGCCCACGTGGAGGCAAGACATAATCCAGAGGGCTCAGAAATATTTCAACAAATGCTAATATCGGTCTACCCAATACAGCCCTGTCAGCAGGAAGGGAGAATTCTGCCAGCATGCATGGGGCACACTTTTTGGCACAAGGGACCCGGTTGCTAAGCAACAGTAGTTGGCCTTCCTCCCTCCCCATAATCTTTTCCTCTGTTTCTGAGTTTCCAGTTAGCAGATGAGAGGGGCTGCGGCTGCCCAGCCCAGCCCAACCCAGCCCTTGTCCCCCTTTCCTGCAACAAGGGGCCTATTCATGGGTCCTGAGCAGAGTTCATTGTCTTTGTGGCGCGTGTCTGTGTGTGTTGGAGACGGGAAAAAGGGAGGGGCCGTGTGTAAACCAGGGAGACCTCATCTTCCAACCAAGCTTGCTGGGCTAGCTTTAATCAATGCTGGCCTGAAAACAGGAGCGGAACTCTGCCTAGTAGACCCTGAGGCTTTACAACAGTGCTACTGACCCCTATGGTAAGACTGCGCCTCTGTGCCATCCCTGCTGTGGCCTCTCTCTTTTTCTTTCTCTCTCCCCACTCTGCCCTTGGGATTCTAGGCTGGTGGAGCAAGCCTCCTGAGACAGCTCTGGTACAGGGGCTGGATCCTAGCAAGGGCCCCGTGTGGCCAATTTCCTGTTTCCTCTCCAGGGACTGCCTTTTATTCTCCTCTCTTGTCCCTCTTAGGAACATCAAGTGCTTTGCACATACATGGTGCTCAACAAATTATTATTATGTTGAACTTTCACTCAAAAAGCGGAGCAAGGAGTCCTGTAATTTTAAAGGCCATGTTTTCTAGACTAGCACATGAACTTGGGCTGTTGAATTTTGAGGTGGGCAGTTCATGAGGTGAGGCCAGTTTGTTCAGAGGCTAAGTTTAAAGCCAAGCTTCCTTGCACTGAGGTGGGACACCCTCTGTTGCCACTTCTCTACTTTCTCTCTCTCTCTTTTTTTTTTGAGACAGAGTTTCGCTCTTGTTGCCCAGGCTAGAGTGCAATGGTATGATCTCAGCTCACTGCAACCTCTGCTTCCCAGGTTCAAGTGATTCTCCTGCCTCAGCTTCCCAAGTAGCTGTGATTACAGTCATGCACTACCATGTCTGGCTTATTTTGTATTTTTGGTAGAGATGGGGTTTCTCCATGTTGGTCACGCTGGTCTCGAGCTCCTGACCTCGGGTGATCTTCCCACCTTGGCCTCCCAAAGTGCTGGGATTACAGGCATGAGCCACCGTGCCTGGCCTCTCTACTCTCTTATGGGTGCTTGACTGGCTCTCCCAAGCCTGCTGTCCTCCAGCCTTGCTGCCTGTGTCCTGTGAGTCTCACCTCTAGGCACAAGAAAGAATGCATGTGGTATGATACAAACCATTACCTCTCTTTCTCCTGGAAAAGCAAGGCCTGTAGCTCTTGGGAGGTCCAGTCCTACAGGTCCTGGGCTGTGGCTGGTGTAGGGGATGGGGAGGTGGGGCTGCTACCTCACTCTGTAGGCAAGGTATTGGGCTGCTGCCCTGTCTGTGAGCTGAACTGGCATGGGTGGTCTGGGTCCAGTGGAATGATTTTCAGGGAAATTTGGAGGTGACTGACCTAGGTGAGTCTGACAAAGGCTTTCCTTCCTCCTGCCAGAGGGTTAGGAGGACTAGTTCAGTAAAGTATGAAGACATGATCAGGGAGATTTTGGTGTGAAAAGAACATTTCATATGACACGTGAAAATCACATTTAAGCCAATTTTGTTTTGGAGTCAGTGTTTCAGGGTTTTATCCTCATTGGGTACAACCCTACATGTTGATAGGAAAAGATGCTAGGGAGGTGGGAGTCTGCAGGGGAAATGGAAGTTGCTTCAGTTTTAAGAGATCTTATCTAACCTACTGGATTATGAATTTTGGGGGGAAAGATACACAGCTTATGTGTAATTCTTATGAATATGATTATACTTAACATTTGCATTGGGCTTTACAATTTATAAAGCTATTTTTAATTCACATAATCTTATTTGTATCTCCCTCTCTCCCTTCTTTCCTTTCCTCCTTTACTGTACTTTAACTGAATTCTCACTTTGTTCCAGGCCCTGTGCTTAGCCCTGAGACGTGTAAACCAGTGAGGAAGGAGAGAGAAGGAAGTACATGAGCACAATATAGGGCCCAACAAGTGCTGTATGCATTGAAGGAAGCTCTGGGGGAAGTGATGTCTGTGCTGAGTCTTGAAGGGTCAGTAGGAGTCAGCTACATGGGGAAGGGGGAGAGCAGATGCAAAGTCTCTGCGTTGTGAGAGTGCCTGAAGGCACTGAGAAATGACATGCATGTCAGTGTGACCCCAAGTTTTGCTGTGGAAGGAGCAAGTGCTGGCAGTGAGGATGGAGAGGTGAGGCAGGGTAAGATCACGGAGGACCTTTGAGCCATGCCATGGAGCTCTGGTTTGATCCTGAAGGCCACAAAGACTCATGGGGTATTTTAGAGATAGGGCTCACATGTTCATATTTGCATTTTAGAAAGATTATTCTGACTTTATGGCTGGAGAATAACAGAGAGAGACAAGACACTCAAGGAGGGAGATTATTCCTTGAGAAATAGGAGTTATTACTCTTATTTTACAAATTAGAAAACTGATATTTGAAGAGATGGCCTGAGTTGTAAGTTCACATAGTAGATTGTAGACCTAGCTTTTTTTTTTTTTTTTTTTTTTTTAAAGATCTTATTTTCATTACTCTTCTTAATGGCTCATGAGCTTCAGGCACACTCATGACTTATTCTGCTCTATGCTTTCTCATTGCCACGTCTTTGCTGATTCAATCCTCTTTGCCTGAATTACCCAATGTGCATGTACCTCTGTTTCTCCTGGAAAAGCAAGGTCTGCAGCTCTTGGGAGGTCCAGTCCTACAGGTCCTGTGCTGTGGCTGATGTAGGGGATGGGAGGTAGGGCTGATACCTCACACTTGTTGCAGCAGCCCAACACCTTGCCCGTAGAGCATGTATCTTCATCCATGTGGGCCTGTCTCAGAGGCTGCTTTTTCTAGGAAGCCTTCTGTGGTCACCTCAATGAGAAGTAAGCTCTCGTTCTTTTGAATGATGATGGTAGTATATTAATCTGTTCTCACATTGCTATGAAGAACTGCCTGAGACTGGTTAATTTATAAAAGAGGTTTAATTGACTCATAGTTCCGCATGGCTGGGGAAGCCTCAGGAAACTTACAATCATGGTGGAAGGGGAAGCAAACACGTTCTTCTTCACATGATGGCAGGAGAAGGAAGTGTAAAGTAAAAAGGGAAAAGACCCTTATAAAACCACCAGATCTTGTGAAAACTCACTCACTATTATGAGAACAGCATGAGGGAACTGCCCCATGATCCAATCACCTACCATGAGGTCCCTCCCCGATGCATGGTAATTACAATTTGAATTACAATTCAAGATGAGATATTGGGTGAGCCAAACCATATCATTCTATCCCAGCCCCTCCCAAATCTAATGTTCTCATTTCAAAACACAATCCTGCCTTTCAAAGTCTTAACTTGTTCATGACTTAGACTTAAAAGTCCAAGTCTGAAGTCTCATTTGAGACAAGGTAAGTCTCTTCTGCCTGTGAGCCTGTAAAATCAAAAGCAACTTAGTTACTTCCCTGATACAATGGGATACAGGAATTGAGTAAATACATCCATTCCAAATGGGAGAAATTGGCCAAAACAAGGGGGCTACAGTTCCCATGCAAGTCTGAAATCCAATAGACCAGTCATTAAAGTTCCAAAATGGTCTTCTTTGACTACATGTCATGACATGAAGCATGACATCCAGGTTATGCTGATGCAAGAGATGGGCTCCCATGGCCTTAGGCAGCTCTGCCCTTGTGGCTTTGCAGGGCACAGCCCCGCTCCTGGCTGCTTTCATGGGCTGGTGTTGAGTGCCTGCAGCTTTTCCAGACTCACAGTGCAAGCTGTTGGTGGATCTACCATTCTGGGGTGTGGAGGACGGTGGCCTTCTTTTCATAGCTCCACTAGGCAGTGCCCCAGTGGGGACTCTGTGTGGGGGCTTCAACCCTACAATTCCCTTCTATAGTGCCCTACCAGAGGCTCTCCATGAAGGCTCCACCCCTGCACAAACTTCTGCCTGGACATCCAAGTGTTTCCAGACATCTGAAATCTAGTGGAGGTTTTCAAACCTCAGTTCTTGGCTTCTGTGAACCCGTAGGCTCAACATCATATGGAAGCTGCCAAGGCTTGGGCTTGCACCCTCTGAAGCAATGACCTGAGCTGTACCTTGGCCCCTTTTAGCCACAGCTGAAGCTGATGCAGCTGGAACATAGAATACTATGTCCCCAGGCTGCACAGAATAGTGGGGTCCTGGGCCTGGCCCACAAACCCTTTTTCTCTCCTGGGCTTCTGGGCCTATGTTGGAAGGGACTGCTGTGCAGGCCTCTGACATGCCCTGGATATATTTTCCCCATTGTCTTGGTGTTTAACATTTAGCTCCCCATTACTTAGGCAAATTTCTGCAGTGGACTTCAATTGCTCATCAGAAAATGGGTTTTTGGGCCAGGCCTAAATTCATCTATCACATCATCAGGCCACAAATTTTTCAAACTTTTATGCTCCGTTTCCTCTTGAACACTTTGCTGCTTAGAAATTTCTTCTGCCAGATACCCTAAATCATCTCTCTCAAGTCTTAAGTTCCACAGATCTCAAGACAGTGTGGTGATTCCCCAAGGATCTAAAACCAGAAATACCATTTGACCCAGCAGTCCCATTACTGGGTATATACTCAAAGGATTATAAATCATTCTACTTTAAAGACATATGCACATGTATGTTTATTGCAGCACTATTTACAATAGCAGAGACTTGGAACCAACCCAAATGCCCATCAACGATAGACTGGATAAAGAAAATGTGGCACATATACACCATGGAATACTGTGCAACCATAAAAGAAGAATGAGATCATGTCCTCTGCAGGGACATGGATCAAGCTGGAAGTCATCATTCTCAGCAAACTAACACAGAAACAGAAAACCAAACACCACATATTCTCACTCATAAGTGGGAGCTGAACAATGAGAACACATGGACACAGAGAGGGGAACAACACACATTGGCGCCTGTTGAAAGGTGGTGGACAAGGGGAGGGAGAGTGTTAGGACAAATGTTTAATGCATGTGGGGCTTAAAATCTAGATGATGGGTTGATGGGTACAGCAAACTACCATAGCACATGTATACCTATGTAACAAACTTGCAGGTTTTTCATAGGTATCCTGAAAGTTAAAGTAAAGCAACAAAAAAAAAGGAAAGACTATATGTGACATGGTTTCATTTATGTAAAACTATAAAAAAGGGAATTCTAACATACAGTGATAGAAACAGATCAGTGATTTTCCAGGGCTGTGGGTTGGTGAGAAGTTAACTATGAAAAGGCAGGAGGAAAATTTCTGGGGTGACCTTAATGTCCTATATTTTGATTGTGTTGGTCATGTGGGTGTATAACTTTGTCAAAGTTATTGATCTGAGAACTTAAAATGTATGCAATATTTTGAATGTGCATTATGCTTCAATAAAGTTGAACAACCCCCCACAAAAAAAATAAAACACCACCAAAGTTCCACAGATCTCTAGGGCAGGGGCAAAATGTCTCCAGCCTTTTTGCTAAAGCATACCAAGAGTCACCTTTCCTCCAGTTTCCAAGGAGTTCCTTATTTCCATCTGAGACCACTTCAGCCTGGATTTCATTGTCTATATCACTATCATCATTTTGGTCAAAGCTATTTAACAAGTCTCTAGGAAGTTCTAAATTTTCCCACATCTTGCTGTCTTTTTCTGAGCCCTCCAAACTATTCCAGCCTCTTCCTGTTACCCAGTTCCAGAGTCACTTCCACAAATTTAGATATTGTTACAGCAGCACCCCGCTCCCAGTACCAATTTACTGTATTAGTTTGTTCTCACACTGCTATAAAGAACTGCCTGCAACTGAGTGATTTATAAAGCAAAAAGTTTACTTGACTCACAGTTCTGCATGGCTGGCAGGCCTCAGAAAACTTACAATCATGACAGAAGGGGAAGCAAACACGTCCTTTTTCACATGGTGGCAGGAGAGAGAGGTGCAGAGGGGAGAGGGGAAAAGCCCCTTATAAAACCATCAGATCTCATGAGAACTTACTAACTATTATGAGAACAACATTTGGGAACTGCTGCCATGATCTAATCACCTCCCACAAGGTCCCTACCCCAACACATGGGGATTACAATTTGGATTACAATTCAAGATGAGATTTTGGGTGGGGACACAGCCAAACCATATCAGGTAGTTTAGCTGAACTTTTCTTCTGTCACTTAACAAATTGTGCTTTGTTTACATGACTTATCGTCAGGACCAGACTACAGGTTCTTTGAGGCAGTCAGAGTGGGGAGTGGTCCATGTTGGTTTATCCTGAACTCCCTGTAGTGTCCCCTATAGTGACCTGTGCACTTAGACCAAATATCTATGGAATGAATGCATGGGTGGGTGGGTGAATGGTGGAGGGGCACTTCTTTCTCTGAGCTAGGAGGGAATGAAGACCGGGTGGGATCTTGAAGCTGAAAGAGGGTGTTGAGGGATATTAGCAGATGCCTTCAATGTTTATGGGAGGAAAGATGAATAATGGCTAAGAGTGCAGGCTTTGAAGTGGTCCGAATCTGCATTTAAGTATTTACTACTGGCTACATGAGAGTAAGGTCAGTGGAGTTAGGGGTCCCAGGAGGGCACAGGGAGGCCTGGCAAGGTATCTGTGGGAATATGCCGGGAGTCCATAAGATGAAAAGAGGTTTACAAGTGGCAGTGGAAGCACTGGGGTTAAATAATGGGGACTTGGCAGGGTGCGATGTCTCATGCCTGTAATCCCAGCACTTTGGAAGACCAAGGTGGGTGGATCACGAGGTAAGGAGTTCAAGACCAGCCTGACCAACATGGTGAAACCCCGTCTCTACTAAAAATACAAAAATTAGCCTGGCATGGTGGCGCGTGCCTGTAATCCCAGCTACTCAGGAGGCTGATGCAGAATTGCTTGAACCTGGGAGGCGGAAGTTGCAGTGAGCTGAGATTGTGCCACTGCACTCCAGCCTAGGTGACAGAGTGAGACTCCATCTCAAAAAAAATAAAAGAATAGGGACTTGGACTGGACTGTGACTTCTCTCTGCAATCCTTGATGTGGGGATCCTGGGTCTCTGACACTTACTTCCCCAGAACCTGATGCTGGATGACCAAGCCCCTGTGGAGGCCCAGTATGCAGAGGAGGGCCCAGGACCTGGGATCTTCAGAACAGAACCTGGAGACCAGCAGCATCCCGGTAGGCCAGACTGGGCCACAGGGGAATGACAGGGTGGGGACAGTGGAGGGTAATCGTACTACATTCCCTGGCTCCTCCTTGGGTCAGCCCCACATAAACGATGGTGAGAGGCTGTCTCTCTCTTTATCCCCAGACCTGCGTTTGCTCCCCATTTCCCACTTCAGGGATTGAGTGAGATTTGTGGGCTTCAGTGATCAGGCCCTCTCCATCCTCCCCTGCTCCCCACTCCTTCCCCATCTGGGCTGATGGGGCAGGAGGGGGTATCCTGTTGGAGTTCACTGGGTGCCTGGCCCCACGGTGGTGACTTAAGGTGAAGTAAGGCTGGCTGGCAGGAGCAGGAGACCCAGATGCCCATCTGCGTTTTCCCACAGTTTCTCAGGCGGGGTGCTGGTGCTCCTTGAGACGTGGCTGTGCAGTGCTGGGAGCCCTGGGGCTGCTGGCTGGTGTGGGTGTCGGCTTGTGGCTCCTAGGTCAGTGCTGGGGGCCCTTCTCTGGTCTGGGGGAAGTTGGAAGGGAGAAGCAGATGCTGAGCAGGTGTTAAGGTAAATGGGACAAGTGTTTTCATCTACTCTGTGCAGACAAGGGGAGAAATGGTGAAATTGCAGCAAGAGGGATCTAGGCTCTGCATAAAGAATGAAGTGTATGATCCAAGGAGGCCTTAGTCCGACTTTTTCTGGAAATCTTTCCCAGTGAGCGAGATATAGAGAGTACACACACACAGAGAAAGAGACATACAGAGAGACAGACAGAATGACACACAGAGAGAGAGAGAAGGAGGAGAGTCAAAGAGGCAGAGATAGAGGCCAAGATTGAGAGAGATGAAGCGCTGTGCCCTTCCTCAGCAGATTAGTTGGGGACCTGCCTGAGAGCAAGATGGTTGATGAGGAGGTCAGCACCCTGAACCTCTTCTTTGGAAATTTGACCCTTTCTCTTTGTTCTTTTCTGAAGTGCTATATCTGTGGCCGGCTGCCTCTCAGCCCATTTCTGGGACCTTGCAAGATGAGGAGATAAGTTTGAGCTGCTCAGAGGAGAGCAGCGAGGAAGCTCTGCTGCCTGCACTTCCCGAAACAGGTGGGCCACACCCCTAAGGCTACAGGTCTCCCTCCCCTGCCAGGGACCCGTCACAACTGGGGGCAAGAGGACTAACACTGAAGGACCTTCTGTTCAATGCCAAACATGGGATTGAACACACTCTCCCGCCTCTAGTGTGAGGGCAGTGACAAGGTCTCACCTTGCAGAGGTGATCTCTGATTTGGGGCTTTCGGGACTCCCTGAGGACTGTCCCGATCTCTAGCTGGGGCAAGGTCCGGAGACCAGGATGGCAGGAGGGATGGAAACTTGCCATGTGGGGTAGAGTGAGCCAGGGATGTGGAGGAAGAGGGGTCAGGTGTGTATGGGAGCCAGTGTGTGACCATCAGGGTCACCTAGGGGTCTGGGAATATCATCCCACTTCATCCCCCTATCTCCCTCCCCTGATTGTCCCCTCCCCTCCAGGTAAGAGTTGGGGATCAGAAGGTTCAATGTTGTCCAGAAGCTCGGGGTTAGAATAAGTTCATTAGAATAAGGTTGGAGTCTGTCTTTGACTAACTGTGTGGCTTTGGGCACATTACTTCTTGTAGCGTCTGTTTCCTTCTCCATAAAATGGAAATACAAATATTTACTGCATAAGTTTGTAAGGATAAAAGAAACTCATCTAAAAAAAGATGTTAGCACAGAGCTTGTGTAGTAGTCTGTTTGATTTGCCATGACTAAGTAGCACAGACTGGGTGGCTTAAACCACATTTATTTTCTCACAGTTCTGGAGGCTAGAAGTCCAAGATCAAGGTGCTGTCAAATTGAGTTTCTAGAGAGGGCTCTTTTCCTGGATTGTAGATGGCTGTCTTCTGCCTGTGTCCTCTCAGGGCCTTTTCTGTGCTCTTGAGGAGAGGGAGCTGTCTGGTGTCGCTTCCTCTTCTTCTTCTTTTTTTTTTTTGAGATGGAGTTTTGCTTTGTCATGAGGCTGGAGTGCAATGGTGTGATCTTGGCTCACTGCAACCTCCGTCTCCCAGGTTCAAGTGATTCTTCTGCCTCAGCCTCCCCGAGTAGTTGGGACTACAGTGTGGGACTATGCCACCACACCTGGATAATTTTTGTCTTTTTAGTAGAGATGGGATTTCACCATGTTGGCCAGGATGGTCTCCACCTCTTGACCTCGTGATCTGCCCGCCTCAGGCTTCCAAAGTGCTGGGATTACAGGTGTGAGCCACCACACTCAGCCTTCTTCCTTTTCTTATAAGGACATTGGCTCTATTGGATCAGGGCCCCACCCTCATGATCTCATTTAACCTTAATCACCTTCTTAAAGGCCCTATCTCCAAAGATAGTCACATTGAGGGTTGGGGCTTTAACATATGAATTTGTTGGGGGGGGACACAAGTCAGCCCATAACAGCCTGGAAAAAGCATACACTCAACAACTGGTAACTATTATTATCACAAGATTTGAAATCAGAGGACCTAGACTTAAGTCCTGGATCCATCACTTCCTGACTCTGTGATCTTGGGAAGTTGCTTAAACTCCATGCCTTAGTTTTCCTTCTGTAAAATGGAGAGGATGGCAGTACTCATTGCACAGGGCTGTTGGGACAATGAGTTACCACTTAAGAGCACGCTTAAAAGCACTCGGTTAAAATAGAAAACTGAAATGCTCTACCAGTAGGGGTTATATTGTTCTTGGGACTGGTCTCACTTCCCGGGGAGCAGGGAGCTTGGCACTGGGTAATCCGGATGCTGTCATCAAGGCCTCTTCAAGTACCATAAAGTCCTGGGTCCAGCTCTTCCTGTCCCACACTACCACCATTGTCCTCCATGTGGTTTTCTTGCTGTGATTTCAGTATCTTTCAGAATAAGCAGCAAAGACTTCTTGCTGGAAGTGCAAGTGAGGGATTGGCCGCGCTGGCTCCTGGTCTGCCACGAGGGCTGGAGCCCCGCTCTGGGGCTGCAGATCTGTTGGAGCCTTGGGCATCTCAGGTAACAGGAGCCAGATGTGGGTCCTGTGAAGGGGGAGGCCTGGCTGGCGCGGGATGGGAGTTGAAGACCTCGATATGCCCCTCACTGGTCAGTGTGCTCAGGAAATGTCAAGAGGTCTTTTTGGCCATCTTCTGGACTCTGGGCACAATGATGCCCCAACCCATTTCTCTGTTTTGAGTATTACTGCTTTTTAACAAGCATAAATCCCAGAAGTAGTCATTATCACAGTCTTGCAGTCATTATACTAGTATTATATCTTGTGTACATTCCAGTTATGATTTCTTCCTTTCTATTCCCTTCTTCTGCCAAGACTCACTCACCACAAGGGAGTGAACCTATCTGACATCACACTCAACAGCTCCCAGGTGTTTGCTCAGCTCTCTCCTACACTGGAAGGCTTCCTGGAGGAGGCATGGCAGCCCAGGTAGGACTACCGAGGCGGTTACTTACTGGTGGTCAGTTCGGCAAAAATCTTTCTTGGGATCCTGGTGGTGAGGACACTGGTGGTCTGAGATAGGAGGACAAAGAGGAACATTTTTTAATCGGAAATTACAAACTCAGTTCAGATGAAGCCTTGTTTGTCACCACTTCACATCTGCTATTTGCCCTTCACAGGAAATGTAGGGTTGGTTATTATTGTCACAAGATTTGCAATGGTACAAATAAAACATCACCAAAGTTCCAAATGCATTGCCATTTTACAGGTTAGGAAAAATGCATTGCCATTTTACAGGTTAGGAAAAATGCATTGCCATTTTACAGGTTAGGAAAAATGCATTGCCATTTTACAGGTTAGGAAACTGAGGCTTAATAAGGTTAAAGGGTCTTGTCCAAGGTCGCATAAGCAATAAGCAGCCAAGTCAAGCCATGAAACCAGGCCCCTGTCTCCAAGCTAAGTGCTCTCTGAATCCTGCCACACACTATTTGGATAATTCAGATGTTTCAGGAGAGAAATGGTTGAATTGCTCTGGCTAAGAGTTGCTTGTAGCCTGGAGAGTCTCCCAGAGAAGAGGGCTGTGGAATGGAGCAGCCCCTCCGCCAGATCCTGGGGATGGTCTGGTGTGACTGGGGCACAAGCAGAGAGGGTCTTTGCCCCTTCCTAGGCTTCCTCAAGCTGCCTGTCTGCCTCCTGGGATGGATGGGTAGGCACCCCCATTACCACATTTCCAATTTAAACTGTTCCTTCAGGCTCCTCCTGTCTAGCTCCTATCCTCGGGAATGTGGCTGGAGATGGGAGGGTTCTGACTGGGTTCTTTTCTTGGGTACCTGAATGGGCAAATGGAAATAGGGGTGGGACTGACTTCTCCAGGAGAACCAGGAGTGCTGTGAATTTGGGAAACTAGGAGAAACTAATGTCTAGACATTGCACTGCTAGGAGCAAGAGGTGAGTAAAGAAAGAAGAGGGTTTTGGTCAAAAAAGGAACTGAGGCTTATGCTAAGAGAGATGAGGGGAAAGAGGAGAGTAAGAATATGAATATGCAAGGCACAGGCAGAGGGACTGGGGTGGAGAATCCAGCACACCTAGGAAGGAGCATGGGGTGAAGAACCCTAGTCATGCACACACTTACCTATCCGTTCATTAATTGAGTGTGTATTTATTCAGGACACTTTGTGGGAACGGTGGGGCTTTCTCATCTGTAAACACTCTGTGTCCCAGTTGATCTGCAAAGACCATGAAGTCCTTCTGCTGCCCTTTGGGAGGTTAGGCAGGAGATGTGCTGCTATCCCGGGGACGAGTGATGAGGAGGGGCCTGAGTGTTTGGGTGGGGGCAGGAAGGAAATGGTCGTATTCTTCAGGCTGTGGCTACATGACAGCCTTAAGAAATGTCCACTACCCCCCACCAACCTCCCCCATTCTTCACATCCTTGGATGTGTGTGGCCACAAGGTGGCCAGCTTCTTGCTGCCACCTCTGTTTTGTAGGAAAAACTGTACTTCTGGTCAAGTTGTTTCCCTCAGATGCTCTGGTGAGTCATGTCTTGGTCCCTGGGAGGTGGTGGTGGGAGGAAGGGGTGTTCTGCTTGCCTCAAGTGTGGAAGAGCCCTATGGTGATGCTCTGCTGGGCCTGGGGTGGGGGTCCTTGCCCACCTGCCCATCTCCTTGCCGGGCCCCTTCTTGCACTTGCTTTTCTGCCCCAGCAGAGCCCTTTCTAAGCCTCCATCATGTCCCTCACCAGCCACAGATCTGGGTGGCTGATCTCCTCGCTTCTGACACAAAGTCCCCCTTTCTTCTGGAGAGCCCCAGGGGTGAAATTATTATTGGCTATTGACTAACCTGTTAGCAGCTTCAGGAAACTAAGGGCAGATGGTGAATTGGGTACCAAATGGAAAGCAGTCTGTGGAGTTACTTTGATTTGTCTTCCTGTTCATCTGTTCGTCTCTTCATCTGTCCATTAACACATCCTTCCACACACCAACACTTTGACCTCTACTACAGGGTGGGCATTCTGTTAGGTACTGGGGCTCCATTAGCGCAGATATAGTTTCTGCTCTCAGCAGGCCCACAGCCGGATGGTGCAGGCAGGGGTGTAATCAATACTTCTACCTTCCCATCCCCCATACATAGGACCAGGGATCAAAAATGAGAGCTGTCCACCCTGGCTCTCTGGGGCTTGGCACTGGGCTGCGCTCCCTGAGAGTTAGGACCATGCTGACACCCAACTCTCTCTCTGTTTCTATCTCACCCATCTCTGTTGGCAGAGTGTGGAGCAAGGCCCCTGGCTTCCCGGATAGTTGGTGGGCAGGCTGTGGCTCCTGGGCGCTGGCCGTGGCAGGTCATCGTGGCTCTGGGCTTCCGGCACACGTGCGGGGGTTCTGTGCTAGCGCCACACTGGGTGGTAACTGCTGCACATTGTATGCACAGGCAAGTCTCTGTGGCAGCTGAGAAGAGAGAGCCTTAGTTGCCCTTTCTGTTTGGCTGTTGGTGTGTCCTACATCAAATGTTCATGTCCAACTGTCTCCAGCTTTTTGCTCCAAGGCTGGTGTTTGTGAAATTCTGCCCACTCAGTATCAAGAACAGATCTGTACAAATAACAGTAATAATATGAATATTTGTTCTTTATCTTCATCAGCCTTTTTTTTTTTTTTTCTGAGACAGAATCTCACTTTGTTGCCCAGGCTAGAGTGCAGTGGCTCAATCTTGGTTCACTGCAACCTCTGCCTCCCGGGTTCAAGCAATTCTTGTGTTTCAGCTGGGGTGCTACCATGCTTAGCTAATTTTTTGTATTTTTAGTAGAGATGGGATTTCTCTATGTTGGCAGGTTGGTCTCGAACTCCTGACCTTAGGTGATCCACCTGCCTCAGCCTCCCAAAGTGCTGCGATTACAGGCATGAGCCTGGCCTTACTAGCTTTTAATGTTAAAAATATTTTCACATTCACAGCATACTGTATTTCTTCAGGTTTATCTTTGGTTCAATCATTTTCCATTAATTATTGGTTAATATCCGTCTTCCTTTTTAGACTGGAAGCTGTGCAGGAGCAGGGACTCTCAGCCTTATTTACCATTGAATCTCTTGGTAGATTTCTCCACCGCTGTGTCTCCAGGGTCTAGAATAGTCCCTGGAATATAGTAGGTGCTTAATAACTATGACTTGGAGGAACGAATTAATGATGAGTGAATGAGCTCTTTGATCTTCTCTTGATGGCGAACAGGGTGGAGAGTGTAATCCCCATTTTACCAAGGCTGGGAGGGAGAAGGGCTTCTCCCATGATTACACATAGTAAGTCCAGAGACAGGACTGGGGGCAATTTTTCTGACCCAGTCCTTCTGCGTGTTTGAAAACTTGGAGGGAAGTTATGCAGGAGAGAGGGAGTAATGGTTGCAGATGACCCATGGTCTTCTCTATCCATCAGGCCTGGAGCATTATTAATCACCTACTGCATGCCCAATGTCTTGCCGGCTGCTGGGATGATACTAAGAGGCATGGTCCGTGGGGCCTGGGAGCTCACCACCTACTGATGGGCCCCCCACCAATGGCCTCTCTGGCCAGCTTCCTCTACGTGCCACTTCACTTAGGAACACTTCTTCTACCCCTTCCTTCCTGGCTCAGCATGGCCCCTGTGTGCAGTTTCAGGCTATCCCGCCTGTCCAGCTGGCGGGTTCATGCGGAGCTGGTCAGCCACAGTGCGGTCAGGTCCCACCAGGGGGCTGTGGTGGAGAGGATTATTTCACACCCACTCTACAGTGCCCAGAGTCATGACTACGACATCGCCCTCTTGCAGCTCCGGACCCCTCTCAATTTCTCAGGTGCAGTGTTGGCTTGAGGGTGGGCAGGCTGGAGACTAATGGCGGGAGAGGGCGGGGGCTGGGTGGGAGTGGTGAGCTGATTTCCAAAGTTTCCTTTGAGCACTGTAAACCTTAAAACAATTCACTACGGTCCATTTGGGGACCTTAGTGAATTTTGGCATCACCTGGATGTGAAGTTGTTATCAACTCTTGTGCAGGCTCTTTTAGGAACAAAGGTTCAGGCCCTTTTCATGGCTGGGCTGCAGGTGGGCTTTGCCTTGAGGTCCCAGGCAGCTGCCCCATCCACCAGTAGGCTGTTCTACCCTATCCCCAGGTCAGCCTTGGGCCCTAACATGGCCATTTGGTGCCATGCTACAGTTTATGAAATACATTTTTTCAAATATCTTCTCTTTCAGTCCTTGAAACAACCCTGATAGGTAGATGAAACAGGTAGATACAGATAAGGACATTGCAGTGTAGGGAGGGAAGCGACTGTCTTCAAGGTCACGTTGGCAAACAGTTCCTAAGCCTGTTGCCAGGGCTCCACCTGCTGCAGCACCTGCCCTAGAAGATGACTCCAGGCTGCAGCCATACCAGCAACCACTCTCCCTGACACACACATGCATGTGGGCATTCACCTACAAACACACATACACACATGCACTCACACAGGCACATGCATATAGACTCATATGCGAGCATTCACACATGCTCACACATACGTGCTCACATGAACACACCTGTGCACACACACCACACACACTCACAAACATGCACACTGTGCACACATACAGACATTCACATATACTCAACACTCCTCCCTCCCATCATCACCTGTAGCCTTAGGTTTCCCAAATAACAGCCATACACATTTAACAAATATTTTATCACATATATGAACTATTGTTCAATGGGTAATATTTCTAAGTTAGTCTGGGCATGGTGGCTCATGCCTGTAATCCCAGCACTTTGGGAAGCCAAGGTGAGTGGATCGCTTGAGGTCAGGAGTTCAAGACAAGCCTGGCCAACATGTTGAAACCTCATCTCTACTAAAATTACAAAAATGAGCTGGGTGTAGTGGTGCATACCTGTAGTCCCAGCTACTCAGTAGGCTGAGGCAGGAGAATCACTTGAACCAGGGAGGCAGAGGTTGCAATGAGCTCAGATCGTACCACTGCACTCCAGCTTGGGCGACAAAGCAAGACTCCATCTCAAAAAAAACCAACCAACCAACCAGCCAAACAAACAAACAAACAAACAAGTCTTAGTTGACTGAAATAAGTATATTTAAAAGAGAAATACTACTACATTAGATACCTATATAGAATCTACTACTGATTCTCCAGCCTCAGCCTCCCAAGTAGTTGAGACCACAGGCGCGCACCACCACACCCAGCTCATTTTCTAAGTATTCTAGTATTCTAAGTAGTAGATACTGCATAGGTATCTAATGTAATAGTATTTCTCTTTTAGATATACTTGTTTTGTTATAGTAAATAGCATATTTGCTATATAGTATAGTAAGTAAATAGCATATTTATTATTTAAATATATGAAATAGGTATAGTAACTAGCCTCTCTAGTTAGAGAACATATATTACTTACCTAACTAGAGAACCTATATTACTTACCGTAAATAGAGACTAACCACAAAAATATGTAGCATGAAACAAATCAGTGTGGAAGTTGTAGGTAGCTGAGCCCGCTGCAGAAGTCGCTGCACCTGGGCCTGCTGTCTCCTGTTTGGATGGGAGGTTGGCAGGTAGCAAGAAAGGCACAGACCAGCACCAAAGTCTTTCTCTGTGATACAGTTAGAGGAACTGAAAGAGAATTGAAAAGGACATGGCATTCTCCCCAAGTGAATGTTTATTCAATGGCATGCCTATGTACTACCTAAAATCATATTTGGCTGCACCCATGGGATATGTCACATGTTTTTGGAAACACTGTCCTTATTAGAAGTTGGGTACCCATGGCCTGAAAGAATTTTCACCCCCACTTCATCCCCAGGTGTGGGGAGGGGAGGCAGCGTGGGCCCTGTCCACCTGTAGAGGGCGCTGTGCACACTGCAGTTTGCATGCTGTCCTCTGTGATGGGTGACCCCTAGGATGGGGACAGTGCAACACTTGCAGAGCCATCTAGGAGGACTGGCTGGTGGAACCCAGGAACCAGAACTGTTTGAGAAGGGAGGGGGAGGAGGACCTGCCAGTTCTGGGTCCTTCGCCCAGGCTCTGCAGTGGGGAAAGCCGAGCCTGACTGGGGACCAGGACCATATGCTTCTCTACAGACTCCGTGGGTGCTGTGTGCCTGCCAGCCAAGGAGCAGCATTTTCCAAAGGGCTCGCAGTGCTGGGTGTCTGGCTGGGGCCACACCGATCCCAGCCATAGTGAGTCAGCTCCCTGGGCCCTCGATGTGGGAGCAGGTGGGGGAGGCATTCTTCCCCAAGGTGAGGCATGGCTGCATGACAGTGCCGGCTCTGTTTTTCCCTGGCATCAGCCTTGGCCAGGCCTGGGGGCTCCAGCCTCCCTTGCCTGGGCCTTTCTGGGGAGTACATCTACTGAAAGTTTTCCCCAAACCAGACCCCTTTACTCCCCCTCCCCTTGTCCCAGGAGCACCATGGTCTCAGCATTTGGTGTATGTGTGAGTCCTCCTCTTCCGATTCCTAGCCCCCAAGTCTGATACCCTCCTGCTTCCTTGCTCAGGGTCCACAGCTCCCACCCTGGGCTCACCTCTTTGGGTCGCCATGTCTCTGGGACTTCTAATTACCTCCCCTCTTGCTATTCTGCCTGCCTGGCCTTGATTCTTGCCCTGCAGTTTTTCTCGGTGTCTCCCATAGCTTACAGCTCGGACATGCTTCAGGACACGGTGGTGCCCCTGCTCAGCACTCAGCTCTGCAACAGCTCTTGTATGTACAGTGGAGCCCTCACGCCCCGCATGCTTTGTGCTGGCTACCTGGATGGAAGGGCCGATGCATGCCAGGTGCAGCCTGTGGCGGCTGGGGTGAGGGTGGAGGTGGAGGTAGAGGTGGGGGTGGGAGGGCAGGGGGTCTGCTGTGATTTAACTCCCTGCCCTGGTCTGAGCATGTTGGTGGTGTAAGACAGCCTTTCTAGAAGGAAGGGCACCCAGGCAAGTCTGGAACTCATGCTAAGGGTTTAAGGAGGGGTGAGGCCAGCAGGTATCTCAGCTAGAAGCAGGAAGGGCCCAGTAAGGAGATTCCACTTGCCATAGTGGTCTGGTTCTCTCCATCAGGAAGAACTAACTGGCTGTTTCTCTGTGTCTCCATGCCTGGATCTCTTAGGGGGATAGCGGGGGCCCCTTGGTGTGCCCAGATGGGGACACATGGCGCCTGGTGGGGGTGGTCAGCTGGGGTCGTGGCTGCGCAGAGCCCAATCACCCAGGTGTCTACGCCAAGGTAGCTGAGTTTCTGGACTGGATCCATGACACTGCTCAGGTGAGTGTGGGGCCAGGAGTAGGGCAGGGAGGTTTTGAAAGGACCTGCCCCTCGAATGCCAGGAAGCTTACCCCTTAGGCCCGGGCCTTGCTGGGGGCAGGGGAGGGGACTAGGACATGTTCCCAGACTGAGTGGAGGAAGAAGTGATGCTTAAACATTGAATCCACTGGATTTCTATCAATTTAAGGATGAACTGGGTAAGAGTAGATTTGAGTTTGTATCCCAGATCTACCATTTCCTGTGTCGACCTTTGGCAAGTTTCTAACTTTGGTAAACCTTAGTTTCCTGATAATAACCATCATGGCTACTTATATGCTATTGTAATGATTAAAAGACCAGTACAATGCCTAGCATGGTGCTAGGCTTAGAGTGAGTGATCTGTAGTGTTTTTTTTTTTTTTTTTGAGACGGAGTTTTGCTCTTGTTGCCCAGGCAGGAGTACAATGGTGCAACCTCAGCTCACCGCAACCACCACCTCCTGGTTCAGGCAATTCTCCTGCCTCAGCCTCCCGAGTAGCTGGGATTATAGTCATGCACTACCATGCCTGGCCAATTTTTTGTATTTAGTAGAAATGGGGTTTCACTACTTTGGTCAGGCTGGTCTGGAACTCCTGACCTCAGGTGATCCACCCGCCTTGGCCTCCCAAAGTGCAGGGATTACAGGCGTGAGCCACGGCGCTCGGCTGTCATGTCATTTATGTGTATCTGTTACCGCCCTCCCTCCCTGCTCTCTGAGGCGGTTACCAGTGGCCACATTCCCTGCACTGCAGAGAGAACTCAGCACTTAGCAGTTTGGGTTCTGCATCTACGTAAATTGTGTGACTCTGGGAAAGCCACTCTCCTTCATCTGTTCAATCGGAAGGCCAAGTGAGATAATGTGTATACATACACACTATTTACATAAAGTATTTTACAAATGTAGGGTGTGATCATGAAAAGCATCTTCCTCTAAGATTGGGCAGGGGTGGGGGTTGGTAGACAATACATTTCAGCGTTCACAGGGAATGTATATACCCATCTTCTCATAGGAATCTTACAAAAAATCTCAAGCAGCAGATATTTTTAGCTCCATTTGATAGAAGTGAAAATCAAGGCCCTGCATGGTTAAGTGGTTTACTAAAATAAAAGTCGCTTGGCTAGTGTAGAGCCATACTGTGAATCTGGTTCCTTTCTCTTTTGGTCTAGGACGCCCTCCTCTGAGTCCTGCTGTTTCCTCCAGTCTCACTGCATACTGTCGCCTCATGCTTCCTGGGGTCTCGAGCAGCTCCACTACTAGAGAGGCAGCAGCCTCCGACCCCGAAGGCATGGACCTCCCACACTACTGCGTGAGAGGAACAGTCACCACTAATCGGCCAGCCACCCAGTCGCCGGGCCTCTCCTCTTGGGCCCTGATTTCAGAGTCCTCTTTCTCATTAGAGACTCAATGACAGGAGAGAGGCTGGGGCTGGGTTGGGAATGCTGTGGTTGCTGAGGGCTGAGGCGGAGGAGGAAAGAGGAAGGAGCTGGAGAAGAAGAGGCTGCTGGAAGCAGCAGGAAGCCTGCCCTTCTGCCCTCTCTTCTCCCAGCCCCTGTGTGAGTCATTCGGGAGAGTGCTGGGAGGTGCTCCCAGTCCTGTTTTTCCCTGTGCTCTCAGGTGGGCTAAGTGCCTCCCTAGAGGATTCTATGGCTGAGAGGCTCCTGGGCAGATGGGGTCAAGTCTGGGCCAGCCCAGATGAAGCCAATGGGAGGCAGGATCCTCTCCATTCTCTCTCTCCACTCCCCTTCCTGTTCTCACGTGGCTCTGGCTGGCCCTGTCTGGGGTGGGGGCACTGGAAAACAAGAAGGTTGGAGTTGGTTTAGGATGTTGGTTTTAAATGACAGTTCTGTGAACTGGTCCAAGGAGTTCTGTTATTAAAGTGATATATGGTCTCGGTCCAGTTTTCTCTTCTTCCTCTCTCTCACTCGCACAAAGACATACACACTACAGGGTAGAATTACAATTTTCTTTCTATCTTCTATACATGTTTGTTGGAGCTTTGGCGCTGACTCCTGCTCATCTACTCCAAAATTCCGTTTTGTGCTTATTTGTTTTGCTGAGGCTGGAGTGCAGTGGCACCATCTCCACTCACTGGATCCTTGACATTGTGGGCTCTGGGCTCCCAGCTCAGCTTCCCTGGTAGCTGGGACTACAGGTGCACGTCACCACACCTGGCTAATTCTGTTTTTGTATTTTTTGTAGAGATGGGGTTTAATTCTTTACATTTGTTAAATCTGCATGTCATGATTTGCAGTGAAAAGCCTTAGCCATCCAGGTGCTCTGAGGTTTTGAATCTGAGAACCACTTAAGTCAATGCTCTCTTGGGAAGGTTTGGTTTCCCAGCAAGGCCCATCTCTCCTTTTTTTTTTTTTTTGACTCCAGTCTTGCTCTGTCACCTCACTGCAACCTCCACCTCCTGGGTTCAAGCAATTCTCCTGCCTCAGCCTTCCAAGTAGCTGGGATTACAGGCGTGGGCCACCATGCCTGGCTAATTTTTTTGTATTTTTAGTAGAGATGGAGCTCTGCCATGTTGACCATGCTGAACTCGAACTCGAGACTTCAGGGGATCTGCCTACCTTGGCCTTCCAAAGTGCTAGGATTACAGGTGTGAGCCATAGCACCTGGCCCCATCTCTCCTTCTTAGCTCTTGTTTTGGAACTGGGCCTTTTGACTTGGCCTCTCTTTCTGAGTTTATGCCTAGTTAGCTTTTCCTTGGTTAAACCCCTCCTCTCCTCTCTCCTCTCTAGCAATTAAAATGTAATTGGCATCTTGTTTCTAAAAACTGCAATGAATTTTTTATGGTGTTTACCTAAGGAAATGCAATTAGTGTTTAGCAATAACAGAACTTTGTGAGTTTATCAGCATATTTTTTGAGGAGTTGTACACATGATTACTCATTTCTAGAGGGTCTGCTCCCTTTACATGAAGAGCACTAAAAATATACACCATGGAATATTATGCAGCCATCAAAAACGATGAGTTTGGGTCCTTTGTAGGGACATGGATGAACCTGGAAACCATCATTCTCAGCAAACTGACAGAAGAGCAGAAGATCAAACACCGCATGTTCTCACTCATAGGCGGGTGTTGAACAATGAGAACACATGGACACAGGGAGGGGAGCACTACACACTGGGGTCAGTTGGGGGAAATAGGGGAGGGACGGTGGAGGGTGGGAAGCTGGGGAGAGATAGCAAGGGGAGAAATGCCAGATGTAGGTGATGGGGAGGAAGGCAGCAAATCACACTGCCACGTGTGTTCCTATGCAACAATTTTGCATGTTCTTCACATGTACCCCCAAACCTAAAATGCAATAAAATAAATGGAAAAAAAAAATAAATAAATAAATAAATTCTCCCCAGTAAAAAAAAAAAAAAAAATGAAGGTTTCAATTTACTGCCAGTTTATTACCTAGGAAGTAGTTGCTGGGAGTCTGCTGTCAACGTGTAGAAGCAACGTGGGAAAAGTTCTGCTGAATTGCAAAGTAGCCTTGCCCTGTGTCCCTGGAGGTCAGACCTCCAGCCTCTACCCTGAGATCAACATTTACTGCCCAGCTCCCTTAAGTCCTCGCCTCAGGAGGCACTGATGAGGGAGTGGATCCCCCTGGGCAGGGATAAGTTAACAGCAAATCCAACAGCTGTGATCTTTTTTGTGTTTCTAATGTCAATCATAATCATTTGCATATTTAAAGGGGAGTTTAAAAAAATTATAGCCATCAAAGCCTTTTAATAATCAGTAACATTTGAATAGTGTTTTACAGTTTAGGAAACACGTTCACATGTGGGATCTCACAACATCTGTGTGGTAGATATTAGTATTACTGTCCTCATTTTACAGATAAGAAAATTAACTCAGAGAGATTAAGTGGCTCCCCCAAGACCACCCAGCTGGTAAGCACCGGAGCCAGGATGTCAGCCCTGGAACTTTTTACTCTAAATCCACAACACTGTCATGCATATGAATGAATGAGATGATCCAGTATTACACAGAAGAATAGAATTGGAAGGTAATTGCTTAGGTCACCTGGTCTAAGTCACCTGCTTACAGTAATGCATTGGCACACCTACTTTTTTTTTCTTTGAGAGAGAGTCTCACTCTGTCACCCAGGCTAGATTGCAGTGGCATGATCTTGGCTCACTGCAACCTCTGTCTCCCAGGTTCAAGCAATTCTCATGCCTCAGCCTTCCAAGTAGCTAGGACTACAAGCATGTGCCACCAAGCCCGACTTTTTTTTTTTTTTTGTAGAGATGGGGGTTCACCACATTGGTCAGGCTCATCTTGAACTCCTGTCCTTAAGTGATACACCTGTCTTGGTTTCCCAAAGTGCTGGGTTTACAGGCATGAGCCACTGCACCCTGCCTCCCACGCTTACTTTTTTATAGATGAAGGAACCAAAACCCAGGAATTTGAGAGGCTCCTGCCAAAGACCCTTCTCAGGCAATATGCTTAGAAATTTCCAGCTCTCTCTGAGATTCATGGTCTGACTAAACCTTACAAATAAATATCTCCCATAGGGGAGCTACAAAGGGTACCCTAATAGATAATTTGCTAATAATGATTTCTTGCTTACTTATACAGAAGATCCTGTTATCTATGAACAGGCTACCAGTCAGATCTGCAGATGTAGAAGCTCTCACTTTCCTTGTTAGCATTTGCCAGTCCAGCTTTTTGGAGAGGGAAGAGAAGTGATGGCCTGGCCAGCTCTGTTCCCCTGGGCCTGCTCCTGGAATGAAGGGGTGGAGGTGGGGCCAGGAAGGTTGGGAAGGTTCGAGTCTAGAGGGGCTTTAATGAGGACCAGCTGGGTTCCCAGCTCTCTTAAGCTCTGTAGGGAATTTGGAGGTAGAAAAGCCAGCTGTCTTACTGGAGCAATGAGGCTTATTTGCAAAAAATTATTAGTAGCCAGCCAGGCACAGAGCTGAGTGGGGAGGTAGTAATTGCTCAGAGAATTCTAAGAGCCTGTTGTTATAGAAGTCAGGGCAATTCTGTATGTGGGAAACTTCTGCCTTCCTCTGTTAGGATTCAGCATCCCACCTGCTTGGGCAGAGTTTTCGAGCCTCCTGAGATGTCCCAGAGGGTTGCTCCTGGCTGCCATGACAGGTGCAGATCCCTTCCCTCTTCTTCTTCTTCTCCGTGCTTGTGGGATCTCGAAGATGCTAGAGGATTCAGCATCCCTCTGGCATCAGATGCAGATTGTCTCCTCCTGACACTTTCTGTGGAGTTCTGCTTTTCCTAAAAGGATTCCTGGGAACAAGGGGCAGCCCTGCCATTCCTCAGGAACATTTCTCAGGTTCTTTCTTAAATTTTCTTTTTGGAGGTGCTTGGCTCACCCACAATAGGACAGAACTGGAAATGCTATACATGCTTAGAGCTGGTTTGGTAGCTGTCAGGAGATGTTTTTTCCAAGTCCCTCTGATGCTTCTTCTCTCCTCTCTCCTCTGCCCTCTCCTGGCCATGCTCTTAGGACCCTCTTGCTGCTCCGTGGCTATTCTAAGGAGAACGTACCTTCACCTGCCCTCACTTCCCAGTCCAGCATCCTGGGTCTGAGCCCTGTTTCTACCTTCGTGGCAGACATGCTGCAGTGAACTCTCAGGGTTTGCCCCACCATCAGGACTCTGTTTCCTACTAAACTGACTGAAAAGTTAATGACTCTTTCAACTGTGTGTTAAACCTGTCCACCTCTAGGAAGTTTTGTAAGGAAGTAGGTAGGCAGCAGCTTCCTACTCCTGAGGGCTGAGGCTGGTCTTTCTCACACATTCAAGGCTAGGAAAGAGAGAGGCCAAGCAAGCCTGCACCTGCTGCCTGGGGTCTCCCCAGGGTGGGGCACTCTAGGAGGATCTGTGGAGGATTTCACCTGGAGGTGGGTGCTGGAGGGAACCAACCTGGGGAATCAAACAGAATGGAGAGAGAAGTCATTCCTACAGAGGCACAGAGCCCTTGCTACTTAGCCTTTCCCAGAACAGCACGTGGGCTCCAGGAAGGCAGAGACTTGCACAGGGCTGGGCTCATCTTGGAGCTTTTTCCCTTCCAAGGAACCTCTGGCTGTGGCATCTAATAGTAGGAAACAATGGGTCTAGCTGCAGAGTCCCATCACATCCCACATGGGAATGTGCCGAGCAGGCGACTTAGCCTCTCTGGATTTTGGTCTCTCATTTGTCAACTTAGAAGTCTGGGCATGGTGGTCTACATGGGATCTGCCTTGTCAGACAAGCTTTAGCTCAAACTTCTTTTGCCTCTTGAGATGTCTGCTTACCACTTCCAGTTTGGATAACCTTCAGGAGGGGCCTGTTCCCTGGGACATATCTACGGAAGTCAGCTTGTTACGGCTTCACAGCACTGCAAGTCTGCTGTCCCTGGGAGCCCTCTGGGTTTGTGGAAGCCATAGAAATGGGCAAAAGACTTTAAAGGCAGCTTTCGCCATGTTGCTGTACCCAGCATTTGAACCCTGGGAAAGGATTCAAGGAAAGGTTGAGCTCCTCAACCTGGTAGTTTTTTAGTTGTTCTCCAGCTCTCTTCCTGACAGCCCAGGCTCTGTCTGAAGCCTCATGGGCCCCAGCTCCACAAAGGCAGCCAAAGGAATTTCCTCTCAACGGCAAAGACTATGAACATGTTCCTTCTTTCTGTTTTCCTTGACAGCTCCTAAGCTGGCCATGAGGATCCACTCTTTCCTCCAGCCTTTCCCTATGCGTAGAACAGTGAGGGGCGCATGGCAATATATTCAAGCTTATGTATATGGCATCTGAGGTCGGGCATGGAAAAATACTGAGGCATTGTGTATGTTTGTGCATGAGAATGAAACTCCTTGACCCTGTAAACAGGACAGGGAGTGGAGTGTGTGGGGTGATAAGGAATGCTGCAAACAGCCTCCTGAGAATGCAGTTTGAGTGTGTACAAGGTCACAGGTGCCTTAGCAACCCACCTCAAATGACCATCTAGTGGATGTTTATTGTTAATACAGGCGTTTTCAATAAATATTTGGTGGATGGAGGCTGTGGTGGACTCTTTTGGAAGAGCTACCCCCAGCCCTGCTCAGCTGGAACTATCTGAGTACTTTGTTCTTGGTGTTCACTGCAGGCCATAAGCTCTGCAGTGAGGAAAGCTCTGGGTTAGAGAACTGCTAGAAGACAGCTGGGATCCGAGCCCTGTTCTGGACCCAGCCATGCCAGGCTCAGGGAGGGAGGATCTTTTCCCACAGCCACTCTGTTAGGGTGACCCATCTTCCCAGTTGGCCCAGGACTGTCCTGGTTTTAGCACTGAAAGGCTTATGTCCTGGGAGAGTTTTCAGTCCTGGACAAACTTGGACAGTGGGTCACCCTAAGTCCAGTGCCTCTCTTCTGTATAAATGGAGTTATGCAAAATTCAGTGCACCCTGCTCCTGCTATCCTTCCTCAGTTAGATTGAGCTTAATGGAAGCACTCCCTGATGCCCAGACTTGGAGGAGGAAGGTCCTGGGAATCGTCAAGGCCTGAACTGTTTTGCAAAGGCTATGACATCAGCAGATGCTGGCTTGCCCTCGAGGCCCTTATGGAGAGAGTCCCGTTTTCTTCAGGGTCCGCATCTGCCCTGATTGCCACTTCTTCCCTGTGGTAGCTTCTGAGCTGGCAGCCAGGGCAGCCCTCCCTCACCTAATGTTTTGAGCAAACAACCTGGCCCTCCAAGGCCCAGAAGCTGTCTGGCAATTTGCAGGAGGTTAGGAAGGCAAGGCAGGCATAACGTTACTCCAGGAAGTCATGCATATTGAGTTCCTAGTTTCCCCAAGTCACTGTGATTTCTGGTCCCCAGAACCTGGGGCAGGCAAGCATGTTACTTGAAGACCACTGTCTTCAAGTGGTCTAGCCCACCCAGGAGGAGGAGAAAGAGGAGGAGGAGGAGAGGGGGAGGGGGAGGGGATGGAAGAGGAGGAGGGGGAGGGGGTGGACCTGCTGCTCCTAAGGGAGCTGGATGGGCCTCTTCTCTTGGCCTCTGCCTTCCAAAGATCATCAGAAAGGAGCAAAGAAGAGACTGCAAGACTGCTAGAGCCCACAGGGATTTTGTGGGGTTTGTTTTTCTCAGTACTCTCTGCAGAGGTGACGACATGAATAAAAGAATGAGGGAAGATTTATTGTTCCCATATCTTGTCAGTGAGTCCTGGGTTTGTATAGTGGATCTGCTGGGGCCCAGGCAGAAAGCCAGACCTTGCAAGTTTTCTGGAAGGATCCAGGTAGATGGTGGAGGGTGAAGGTGAGGTTGGGAGGAGTGGATTTAGACGAACTCCTCCCCAACCACCAGATGCCAGACTTTGACATACCATTTGACACACCATTTGAGGACTCGAACTCCTGACCTCAAATGATCCTCTTGCCTCGGCCTCCCAAAGTACTGGAATTACAAGTGTGAGCCACTGTGCCCAGCCGAAGGGAGGGAAGTATAAGTACCCTGAGGTAAGACTCTGCAGAGCTTCTCTCCTAATTGTGATAGAGGCAGATCTAATTCCATCCACTTTCCATGTGCAGGGCCCCCACCATGTTTAGCTGCCTCCTTCATGGACAATGTCAGGGAAATTCTCATGCAAACTGCCATGCTTCATCCTCACCAAAAATGGCCTCTTCTCTCATGGGTGACCATGCTAAGCCTTTCCCCTCATACACATGCTCACATACCACCTTGACAATTTACCTGGCAGGCAGGATCATAAATTAGGACAATTAATTGCAATGGTCCTATACAAGAAATAGAGACCTATAGTAGCAGGTGTGTGTGGAGGGGTCATTTCTCCACAGAGTCTTCTGAAGTTTAGGTCATCCTCTCTCAAGACTTCCCTCCAGGCTCACATTTGTGGGGTCCAGACAAGAGTGTGGATAGAGACCCATATATCACATGTCTAGATAGTTTGAAGTAATACATCACCCTAACACACTGTTAAACTAAAAACGTTCTATCTTCTTATAATCAAAAGTAGAACATATAAGGATATAGAAGGCCAGATCCAAATTTTGAATTCTTGAATTTTTGAATTCTGTCCTGGAGCTTGGTTGATGAAGAGAGTAGGCTTGTGGCCACCTTTTCATACCATGCCCTGAGCCAGTCCCTCCTACTAAGGGCTTTCTGCACAGCCATGTGTACATTCCATCCTGCTTAGGGGTTTGCCCAACAGTGGCACCTGTGCAGCCTTTGGAAGCAGGCTCAGGGCCTTTGGAAATTTCAGGATCTAGAAAGAGAGACACAGGTCTGGGTGGCACAGGACTTCAGCTTTGTGAATTCTTCCCTTAGGGTGGGTCTGGTCAAAGAAGGGCCAGGAGAGCTGGGCTGGGACTAGGACAAGGCAGGTGAGGTGCCTCAGTGCGAAATTTAAGGTGGTGTCACTCTCAGGCTCACACAAAGGCAGGCCAGCTCCTGCCTCACTCTGGTCTTGGTCCTGTAGGGCAGGATCCTCTAAAGTGAGCAGCCCAGAGCAGGGAGGGCTTCTCCCATCTGGTTTCCATGGGTACTGATGGTTACTCCTAACCATCGAGTGAGACAAAAAGGCAAGATGACAGAAACAGACCTCTCTCCTGTGAGTCCGCACTTTCCTAAAGTACTGTAAAGCATCTCTGATTACTTTTCAGGGAGCTCCACGTCCGCATCAGCCCAGCCCCCATGGTGGTCCCTGGGCTCATTCTCTGTGGAAAAGTACCCAGAGTGATTCATTATCATCCCCACTCACATGGCTTCCTAGAAATTAATGTCGATAAACACTGAGAAAAACTCTAGTATAAAAATACACTGTACTCCAGAACTCTCGCAGAGCAGACATCAGTGCAAACTAGGGAAAGCCAAAGCTAATTAGGAGAAAAGGGATGTGCAGAATCCAGGAAAAGCTGTGGGAGAGGAGTGAGTCCAGATGCATTTTGGAAAGGTCTGCATTAAACTAAGTCACCACAGAGGATGCTCAGGAAACAGTGGAGAAGGTATGGGGGTCAGCTATGAGTGTTCTGAAGCCTGTTGAGTGGGTACTTGCTGCTCCATGTGCAGAGACTTTTGGGAGGGGCTGTGTGGGGAGGAGAGGAGGGTGTTGGCCCAGGAGCTGGCAAGCCTGGATTTGAATCTGGACTCCAGTGCTTGTTGACCAGTCCAGCTAAGTCACTGGATTTTGCTGAGTTTCTATTTTCTCCTCGGCATAATGGGACTAATAATATGTTTCCTGTTTAACTTGCAGAAAAGGTGGGAAAACCACGTAAAGCAGCAAGAAGGTTTTGAAGGTTGTACAGAGGTAGGACACTGTAAAAGGTTGTGGTTAACCTGTATTGGCAAATCCGCCGGTTGTCTTGTTTATCCAATCAAACCCCATTTATTGAATGCCCTCTTAGTGCTATTTCCTATCTAATCCTTGAGCACCCAGAGATGAATAAAATATCACTGCCTTCAAGGAGCTTACCATCTATTTGGAGACAGACACTGAAAAGTAGCTATATTTATTGTTTGCTGTTAGAGCACAAATATGGAATATTTTGAAAGAGTTTGCTACAATTACTTTACAACCATTTATAGATAGATTCTTGTTGACAGGAAAGAATTGATTTGGTAAATGTAGAAATTTCTCATCTTCAATCAGCACATTTTAAGAACACCAATAGAGGTGAATGGTGTTTTGATTGCAACCTTAGAAGTGTGGTTTCCATACCAACCTATTTGCACAGAATAAAAAGCCCAAGGCAAAATGCTGCCTCTAATTCGTGAAATTGTAGCTTTGGCTGAATCATTTTTTTAATAGAAAAGACTAAGCCACATCCGTCCCACCACAGTGCCCGACCAAAGTGTGCATACTTACACACACATACATATGAACTGAACACACAGTGATGGGTAAACTGGGCCCTTAGCGGAATTAGACCAGGTCCTTGGCAGAATTCTGGCCCATCACCTTATGTCTCTGGTCTCAGTTACCTCATCTGTGTAATAGGAGTAACACTGCCTCACAAGTGTTATTTGGTGTCAAGAAGCTGAAAGGGAATCAAAGGTATTATTACCTTGAAAGAGCAGGGAAAAGAGTAGTCACACAATTAGTCCAGGAACACAGCTTAATCTGGAAGGGCTATTTCTATGCTCCTGGGAGGTGGCAGGCATGGCATGGGAGGCTGGGCTGTCACTTTCTCCTCTTCTATCCTTCCTTCTGTCCTTTTCCCTCTTCTCTCTTTCTCCTCCCTCTCTTCCTTCTATGTTATTGAACATGTGTGTGTGCCAGAATATAAACACATCACTACCTCAGCAGAAGCTGTCAATCAGGTGAGGAACCTGGAGACGCATACCAATCATTTCACTATAGAGCCAGGTGTAAGGTGCTACAGGAGCACCAATGAGCCATGGGCTGCTGATGGATGAATTTCAGAAATGAGTTGGAGTGAGGGGAGGTGACTGGAAGAAGGAGAGAGATAAGGACATTTGCAGCCAAGGGAACAGCATGAAAATACCTGACATTTCCTAGGAAATACCAAGCAGTTCTGTGCAGCTGGAGCAGGGACTGATGCCAGGGAACAAGAGATACCAGTGAACAGTATGTGGGAACAAGATTGCTATGCCCTTGGCTGCCAAGCTGAGGAGTCCTCACTTTGTCTTATGGGGAATGGGAGAAGCCGCTGAAAGTTTTTAAGTAGGAGAAAGTCAACAATCATAGGTGTATAGTGGAGAGTTTGCATTGCTCTGGGAGAGGCATGGAGGAGGGTTTTGAGGGACACTGGCATACTGTTATAACAATTACAGTGTGAATTCAAACTTCTTTCAATAATAAAATATTTAGATGAGAGCAATATTTTATGAGCACACATATGTTTTGTGATTGGTGACACCTACTTTGTATAATGTGAATGGTGTTGTTTTGATGAGCACAGGAAATTGAAATCAGGGCCAATGCAACAAATTGCAGAGTTGTATCAGTTTCAGCATCCAGTTTCTCTCTAGATTTTGGTTTTGGTTACATAGCTCCAAGAAACCCTGGTTTATACAGTTGAGTAGCTGCAAACAGCAATGGCCTTTTCACAGCTTGACTCTTAGTCTCAGGGTACTTTTTAATTAAAACAAGAAAACTTCATTCAGAAGTCTGCATAAAAATAAGTTAATTTGGCATCCTAAGTTACTGGGCTGGTGGCCTCTATGAACATTGAGTATATACAACATTTTCATCATGGCTTTTTTACATGGTTAAAATAAATTTCAAATGAAGTTTAAATAAAATGTTTGCAAACCCCCCTAGCCATATATGAAAACTGAAGATATATGAAATCATTCCTACCTTGAGAGTGAAGGGTATTTTGTGATTTATTTGTGTCAGTCATTCATTGGGGGACTGCAATTGGCCTTCATCATGGTTGAAGCTGGACTGTTGGGGTTGCATTGATAAAGACTTCTTCACTGTGGCACATTGGAAAGGTGGGGGTGGGATGGCTACACTGGGCTCATCTTTCTTATAGACAGTATGTAAAATTTGCATAATCTTGGTTATTTTCTGATCCATGATTGTGGACATTGGGGAACACACACAAAACATTGCTGATGTCAGGATTTCGAAAGACCCCACATCCATCTGGAAACTCCTGCCTGTGTACCCCCAGGGAGCCCCCATGCAGTATAAAAGTCCTCCAAAGGGAGCTTGGTGGGTGCTCCTTTTAGTTAGCACTTACTGTGTGCTGGGCACTGTTTTATGCGCTTTATATGTACTGACACTTTTATTCTTCACAGCGTCCCTACAAGTTGATTGCTATTATTATTTCTATTTTACAAATGAGGAAATCGAGGCACAAAAGAGGCTAAACATCTTGCCCAAGTCAGACAGCTAGCAAGTGGCAGAGCTTGGATTTGAATCCAATAGTTTGGCACTAGAGCCTGAATCTCTAATTACTATGCTCTATTGTGCTTCTTTAAGGAAAGAATTCATACTGGACCTCTGAAGTCAAATCTCTTTTAATTGGGAATGAACACTGCATTTGTCCTTTAATTGTTCCTAATCATGCCCCCAGTGCCAGTAGGAGAATGTGGGTTTTATGATGATGTTCTTATGACAATGTTCAGGATGGGGTTTCAGTGAAATTGTGCCATATACAATACTGGTGGGGAGGGGGTACTTTACATATATTTGACATTTTTTGAAATGTACTCTCTGGAGCTAGGCTTGAGCCAGGTATTCATGACACTCTCCAGTGCCATGATGTCAGTAAATTATCCTCAGGGTCTGTGAGCTAGGCAGTCTCTGCTTTCTCTCTTAATTGCAGGATCCAAGGTACCAAAAGGAGGGAACAGACTCAGAACAGCAAAGGTGATGCTCAGGCTCTGGGTAAGGTGCGGTCCTGGCCCCTGAATCCTCCTCAGACCCACCCTTATCTGGCATTGGTCCTTCCGAGTAAAGAGAAGCTTCCCATTTAAGCCTCCATTGTGACAGGAGGCTGAAAAGTGTAAGAGAAGGCTGGAGTGAAAGTGAATTGGCAAAGCAACTAAACTGAGAGGAAATAGCAGGGTGGGAGTAGCTCCTACAAAACCAGTCTATTAGCAGAAGGTCCTAAGGGACCAGGATGGATTTTCTTAAGAATGAACACTAAGCCAAGCGGACTGAATAAATGAAGACATGTCCATCAGGGACCCACTGATTGGCAGGAGCAACATGCTGTAGGATCAAGTCATATTCAGGGTCGAGGCTGACACGTTTGCCAAGTCTCAGAGTGGCCACCACTCCTTAAAGCTGGAAAAAGTTTATTTAGGATTCATGAAAGAAAGATCCTGCTGGGAACAGTTTTATGGAGCTCCTTACTCTGATATTCGAACCACAGAATGAAAATAGTGTCAAGAAAGAATTTAATGAGTTCTTGGAGAGTGAAGACAGAAAGGCCTTCTTAAAGAAAATCAGGGAGGTCCAAAGAATTTGCCTAATTGTGTGGGAGTGCCACTGTGAAGTTCAGCGTGCCTCCCCTGACCCCTCTGATGCCACTGCACACTCAAGTGTTCTTCAGTCATGATTTCCAAGTGTCCCTCAAGGGTTTCTGCTCAGGCATCAGCATGCTGTACTCGCCCCAACCTCACATTCAGGGTTTTGTGTGAGCATCATGCCCGGAAATCTCATACCCCTTAGCCATAGCCCACAAACCTCAAACCGTCAGCTCCTGGGAAACCTGTTCAGCTCAGGACTCTGAGAATGAGTATGTGGCCACTTTTCCACGTGGCAAGTGTTACCCCGGAACAGAAGACAGAGAGAGAACCAGGACTTTTTGCACAGCTACTTCTCATCAGGTACTAAGCCGGGTGTGTTATTAAAGTTGGTTCACTGAATCTTTATAGAAACCCCATGAGGGGTAGTCTGCTCTTCTCTGCGTAAGAGGAGACAGAGCCTCAGAGATATCAAGTAACACACTTAAGGTCACACAGCTAGTGAGGAATAGGAACAGATTCAAGTCTACATTTTCTGGCTTCAGAATCTGTGCTCGTCTACTATTCCTGCCTCCTGAACAGAAGACAAGAAACTCCCCTCTTTGCTCTGAAGTCTCGGAGCAGTGTCTCCCAGCAGGGCTGAAGCCAGAATATTCCGCAGGTGAGTTAGAGGCTCTTGGTTCCTGCCTTGACCTTGGGCAGGTTATTTGACCTTTCTGAGTTTCAGCTTCCAACATGGATAAAATAGGAATAATACACTCCCTTACCTCTTTGCAGAGTTGTGGATAGATCTAAGATAAAACCAGATGTGCAGAAGCACTTTGCCGTGTTCAAACATGCATTTGATTGTAGAATAACCCTTGCTTGATAAAATGCTGTGAGTTCACCCTCTTCTTCACATATCACGATCCATCGAGGTTTGCTGAGTGAGTGTTGATCCACAAACATTCTGGGCTTGAACTGATCAAGCTCTCACGATTCTGCCAAGAGGAAAAAGTCATTTGCTCTTCCTTTCAGAGTCTGGTCATTGTGGGGAAGAATGGGGGAAAAGTCCATCTAAAGGCCAAAACTTTCTTTTGTGCCAGCACAAGAAAGAAAGTAACTTTTGGATTTAAGGCTTGGTAGCCAACCAAGCTCCAGAGAACAATGGAAGCTGCCCAGCACCAGGCACGAGGGGCAGGCAGGTAATGAGTCTGTTACCTGGGATGAGGATGGCTGCTCCAGCCAAATCACAGGCATTTCAGGACTTTCAAGAGTTAGACTGGGGAGGGGTTAGTGGTGGCAAGTGCAGGAGGTGATGTCTGTAGACCCTGGGAAGGACTGTAGCTCACCTTGGCTCAACGCTATAAGAAGGAGCCCTTGTGACATCTGGAACCCTCCTGATCTCCAGCTGTCCTGCTTGTTTGCTCATGGTAGGGTCCTACTGAGATTGCCTCTCTCTCAAAATAATTCCTTCACCCTACATCAGAACTTCCCTTCCTGCTTACCTTTCCCTTGGGTCTTGTTGTCTGCTGGCTGTCAGGGATGGAAAACAATGTGATCAACACCTCCCGCTCCAGCCCTTGTGTATCTCCCGAGATATGACTGCTTGTTCTGTGCTGCTCGTCTTAGTCTTTTCTGTGAGCAACCACTGAACCATCTGCTATGGCCAGGCACTGTGCTGCAGGCAGGAGGAGATGGATAAATAAATCAGCACTGACTTCATCATGTCTTTTTATTTTCCGTGTTTTTTGATGTTTTGACATCTGGGGCCTGGCTGATTCTGGAGGCACTGCCCCTCCTAGGGTTTAGTCAATTCCTGGATATAGAAAGGACTCATTTGCAAGTGTGCCTTTCATATGCAAACCAACCAATCCAAAGCTCATACCCCCAACTACCTCTTTTATTGGGCTGCACAGGGTACTCACACTCTGGGCCACTCTTCACTCACACTTCAACTTTTACTGTGTCCTTGGACAAGCTACTGATCCTTTCTGTGTGTGTGTGTGTGTTTTTGTTTTTTGTTTTTTTAGACAGTCTTGCTCTGTCACCCAGGCTGGAGTGCAGTGGTGCGATCTCCGCTCACTGCACCCTCTGCCTCCTGGGTTCAAGTGGTTCTCCTGCCTCAGCCTCTGAGTAGCTGGGATTACAGGAATGCACCACCACACCCAGCAAATTTTTGTAGTTTTAGTGGAGATGGGGTTTCACCTTGTTGGCCAGGCTGGTCTCGAACTTCTGACCTCAAGTTCGGAAGTTCCACCTGCCTCGGCCTCCCAAAGTACTGGGATTACAGATGTGAACCACTGCACCCGGCCTACTGATTCTTTCTGAACACTGTTTGGAAAATGGGGATAATACCTCCCTTAAATAGTTGTGTGAGAATAAAATACAAGATGTCTGCAAGGAGCTTAGCACATGGTAGGCACACTCCTACCTTAGGGTAATCCTCCACTGACTGGATTGTTCTTTCTCCAAGTGTCTGCAGAGCTATTCCCTCTCTCTGACTTAAGTCTCTGCCATTCTAAAAACAGCAAACGCTCCCTATCCCTGGGGAATTCCTGGTCCTAGTCTCTGCTTTATTTTTTTCCATAGTACTTGTCACCATTTAACATAGCATATATTTTACTAATTTGTTATTCCCCTCACTAGAATGTAAGCTTCATGAAGGCAGGAATTTTTGTCTGTTGTATCCTGAGTGTGTGACATGTAATAAGCATGCTGTAGGTATTTGTTGAAAGACTGGCTCACAAAATATATCATTAAATTTTAATTATACATATTAGTTGTTAGACATTTTTGCCATGTCATAGCCTTGGAATAATTGAGTCTCATGAACTTCCTTACCAAGAGTCCAGGTCTCATTATCAAAGGGGACCCTCCTTTCCTTAAGCACTGGAGACCAGAAAGAAGGAAGATGGATTCACACAAAAACTTTAGTCCTCAGTAGTTCTCAACCCTGGCTGCATGATAGAATCACCTTGGTGGCTTTCTAAAAATAGCAATGATTGAACCACTTCTAGAAATTCCAATTTAATTGCTCTGGGATGGGGCTTGGACTTAAAATTGCTTTTTAAGCTGCCCTTTTATTCTAATGTTGAGGATCGATAAACTACATGCACTGAAAGCTGCTGAAGGGTAAAGAAGGAGGGTCTTGCACAACAGCCTGCATTGAAGTTGGAGGAGACGTTGTTCCCAGACCAAACTGAGGGTCGGGCTGCTTGTTCTTGCAGACTAATATGGAGATGCAGATGAACTGGGAAGGAAGGGAGTTTATTTTTATTACCAGGTACAGGGAGGAGACCTGGAAAAAATCACCAGACCAACTCAAAATCACAAAGTTTTCCAGAGCTTATATACCTTCTAAGCTATATGTCTATGTGTAAGTGTGCCTGCATCTAAAGACATAAGTGATTAACATAAAAATATGTTGTTTATGTTAGGATGCAATAGGTTTTCTATTTTTATTTTTAAATGAACTCATAAATGAATGTTTTTAGAGTTAAAATATGGTAAAATTTACATATGTGGTGTTGTATGAAAAATACGGTTAATATTAGTAGATATAAGCCACAAAAACAAAAGTTTTCTGTAGTTCTAAGCAATTTTTAAGCATATAAAGATGTCCTGAGCCCCCAGAATTTGAGCACCACTGCTCTATGCCATGCTAGAAAGCCTGGGGATTGTTTACTCTTGGTCAGCCACTCCCTATTATGAAATCAACTGTGTCAGGGAGCAGAGGTCTGGTGGGTAGGTTTGGTGTAAGGCATGGCCATGAATACCCATTCCTCAGGTCCAGGTGGGGCAGCCATCCCTTAGAAGGAGCTGTAGGGGCAGCAGGTGCCATGATCAAATGGCCAGCACACTGGTCGAGTTTGGCTCATCCTTTAGATGCTCACAGACTCCGGGAAGCTGGTGTTCTCTTGGGCTAACGTGGCTATGCCCTAGACCTTGCTAACCTTAAAAGCCTTGTGACTTGGTTTGGCTCTGTGTCCCCACCAAAATCTCATCTTGAATTGTTATCCCCACGTGTCGAGGGAGGGAAATGACTGGATCATGGGGGCGGTTTCTCCCATCCTGTTCTCATGATAGTGAGTGCGTTCTCATGAGATCTGATGGTTTTATACTCATCTGGCATTTCCCCTTCTTGCAGTTCTCTGTCCTGTTCCCATGTGAAGAAGGTCCTTGCATCCCATTCTGCCATGATTGTAAGTTTCCTGAGGCTTCCCCAGCCATGTGGAACTGTGAGTCAATTAAACCTCTTTCATCCAGTCTCAGGTTGTATCTTTATAGCAGTGTGAGAATGGACTAATACACCTTGACACCTTAGAGGTTGAGTTAGAATGTCCTGTTCATAGGTGTGTCTTTAGCATGAGAGTATGAGTTCCTCAATGAGAGGGACTTGTTAATATTTGTGCCCCCAAGTTGTAATATAGCGGGAAGGAAACACATGGCCCCTACCCTCCTGAAGCTTATGGTCTGATGAGGAAGACTTAAACATACTATTGCATGCATAATCATGTAATTACAAACTGTGGAGGAGAAGTATAGGGTACCATGTAGACAGATTAAAACAGTGGAACGAAATCTAGATTAGGGTGGTCAGGGAAGGCCTTTGCTAATATGAATTTTAAGCAGACTTGAAGGATAGCTGGAGTAGGCCAGGCAGGAATGAGCATGGGCACACAAGGGTCAGTGTTCTCTTCTAGGCACACGGGCCAGCGTGTGCTGAGGGACTTGGGATATTTGAGGACTGTGCTTGGCAAGGAGGGGTAAGAGTGTAGTGTGGCCTGGGAGAAGGTTCACGTGGGGGTGATCAGGGGCCAGATCATGAAAGGTCTTGGAGGCCATATAAGGGACTTGGGACATTTCTTTTTTTCTTATTGCCATTGGAAAGTTTTAAGTAGGGGAATGATGTGATCAGACTTGGTTTTGGGTAGCTCAATCTGGCCACAGTATGGAGGATAGACTAAAAGGGAACAGTGGGAGCTGAGACACTAGTGAGTGATCTACTTGAGAGATAGATGATAGTGGCCTGGGCTAGTGTCATGGCAGTGAAGGAGAGAAGTGGATGGCCTGCGAGATATTTTGGAGATAAAATATTCTGGGTTTGGTGAAAGACTGAATAGAGGAGAGACAAGGGGAAGGAAAATGCCAAAAATGTATCCTGGCTTTGTAGCTTGAGCACCTGGAGATTGGGAGTGCCTTTCTTCAAAGGGGAAGGTTGCGGAAAGAGTGTAACCAAGAGAAGAGCAAGCCTTTCCATCTGGACTTGCTGGGTGTGAGGTGCTTTCATTTCGGAAGACAGCTTTAGGGAAGGGGCTGGAACTCAGGCTCTGGGAAGGGGAATAGGTGAGGCTGAAGTGTTCCTGGTGTGGGGTGGGCACTGCCTGAGGACACACTAAGGGTCTGTATCATTGTGGACCTATGTGGTCTATTTCCTCACATGGACTGAGTTTCTCTGGAAGTTTATTCGTATCATCCAGCAAGTCCAGAGCTACCATGGGGAAGGCTTGGGAGAGGCTGGCAGTTGAGGGGGGCTCAATGGCCTTGTTACAGGCTGACCACACTCCTCTTAGAGACTCTGAGTATCTTGGAAGGTGACATCTGAGACCCAAGGGAGAGAAGAGAGCATGGATAGACACTTAATAGCCCCATACCAATGCTAAAAATAATCAGACTGTGCTCAGCTCTGCATTCTGAATCATGCTTAGAAGTCAGGTAGACACCCCCAGTCTTCTGTAACATATACAATAATGTGTTTTACAGAAATCCCAACCAAATCCTGGGTATTACTGCGCAAACACCCTGTGCATAAATGCAGGGGAGACAAATAAGTCTGAAGCTCTGGCAGAGTAGCTGAGACCAATAAAGCAAGGGAGAGAGACCTGGAAAAACATCAAAGTAAAGCCAGTTTTTTTCCAATGAGCTCCAAATGCAGTAATCAAACATGTGAAGGAATAGAGACTTTGTCCTGGGCTGGGGTTGTGGTGAAAGATCCCTTTGATAGAAGTGTTCTTGTTTAACACTTTTCTACGTGTTCCTGCTACTGGGTGAGGTGGCACATAGCTTAAACTGGTGGTCACAATGCCTAGGTCTACACCAGCCCTGAAGGGAAAGGCAGTGAGATGGGGGCAGTGGGGAGAGGTTGGAGTGTGGCCTGGAAGGATTTTAGCTGAAACAAAGATGCTAATCCTGGGTACTTTGAAATCTTTAATAAAAATCTTTTACATAAAAATGGTCTTATTTGTCTCAATATACTCAACCTAGTGCCGGCTGGCATAGGCAGCTGGAATTTGGTCACTATTTGTGGCATTGTGCTGTGAACTGATTTGTGGGAATAATGTAGAGGGGATAAAAAACCCCAGGCTGGGAGGAGGAAGGGGCCAGAAGGAGAATCAGCAGAGGAGGCCAGGAAGTCCCCAGAAGGCCTGGAGAAGAAGGTGAGACTATTAGAGGAAAGAGAAGGGGTGGTGGGGATGGGGGGAATGTTAGACAGAATGGGAGGACAAGGACTGACAAAGAGAGAGGGATGGGAGATTCCTGACGGGGACCAAAATGCAGAGGGAAATGGATGTCCTGGAATTTAGGGTCTGTTCCAACCTGAGCTGCTCTGACCCATTTCTTTTCGTTTTTCTCTTTCTTGGGCCCCCTGCTATAGTCTGATTATTCTCCTGTCCCCAGAGAGGGTGGGAATAAACACCATGCTCTATATTTTACATTTGGAAGACTCAGCTCCCGATTCCTTATTTAACCAAACTGTAACCTTTCATCAAGTTTCAATGCAGTACCTAAGTTCCACGAAGGATCTGACTTCATCTCCTTTGGTCTCTCCCTTCCCTTCGCCAAATCTCTGAGCACTTAAGAGTCTGACTCATACAACTTAGGCTGTGATTCAACTGATGCATTCTGCCTTGCATTTTTTCTCTAAGATTTTCCATCACCACCACCTATGATGCATCCCCTACCTCCACCACCTCTTCGCTGTGAAAAAACAGCTTCCAACAGAACCTCTAGGTTGGCTTGTCTTAGCTACTGAGCTCCTACCATGCACATGGCCCCAGGTTAGGTCGTGGAATAACAGAGTTCCCTTTTACATTCTATTGCCCATGGAGCATCCACAGTTCAGGAAAGGCACCTCCTGTGGCTGAAAGAGTGTGAGACCCCAGGTGAAAGACCTGTAGGGTGCTTGGCTTTTCCAGCTACCAACCGGGTCGGGTCGTACAGGCAATTCCACTTCACTGATTCAAACTTCGGTTTTCTCATCTATGAAATGGTGCTCCCAGCTGCCAACATCTGAAGGGTCATAGCTACCTAAGTAAAGAATAGGTGTGAGATGGAATTAAATAGAAAATTGCAGGTGGAAATAAAATGGTAATGTTTAAGAGTTTTTGGTCATTTAACACATTTATTAAATGTTTAGTATGCATCAGAACCTGTGTCAAACCCTGGTTAGAAAATGGTGAAAGAGGTGCCTTCATTATCACTTGAGATTTTGCAACAGTTGTCAGAAAGAACTAAGTAGAGCTAGGCAGGTGCCTTTGAAGAAGGAGGTGCAGACTGTGTGTAGACAGGATGGTGTGAGGGGGCAAAAAGAGGGACAGGGACCTGAGGAGGTGCAGGGCAGGGTCTAGAGTCAAATGGTGCTTGATCACAGGTAGTTCCCTAAGTTCTTCAGCTTCCTTTCTTCACTCCCCTGAAGCCCCCAGCCACTTGCTGCAGCACCTAGCTGACCTGTAGCTTGGAAGGTGTGAGGAGGCAGAGCTTTTAAGAAAGGGAAGTTGGGGTCTCTGTGGATTCCTCCGAGTTTGGTTTCATTGGAAGAGGCCCCTTGGAGAGCCTTGCCCAGTGGCCATTATCTCTCCCCTAAGGCCATCCTTTAAACCCCACCCTCCTGTTTCTGTTTTTTTTTTAATGTGGCAGCTGAACTGTGACTTACTTAAATATTCCTCAGATTATTTTCATTTTTAAAAGCAGGTGTCAGTTCTAATTGTCTCTAGGACGGATTCCCCTGCCCAGCTGGCTTAATTGCAGACATGGACATGCTTGATAACGTTTCATTTGAAAAGCCAGCATAGAGAGAGCGGTTGTGGGGGCTGAAGAAGAGCTGCCTTGACTGGCATCTGCTGGGAGGTGGCCATGCTCCAGTGATTGGCTTCTAATAAGAGGCTGTACTTGGCCCTCTTTTGCTAAGTGATGCTCTTCCAGTCCCTCTGGCTTGACTAGGAAGAAAGCAGTCATCTGCTTGCCTCTGCTGATTTGTGTTCAGAGACGATGACAACCGGATGTAGTGGAAGGATCATTGAAATGGAGCCAGGAGACCGTGCTTTGTCGCAGCCCTGTCACTAACTAGCTGGCATCCTTGGCCAAGTCACAGAGCCTCTTTGGACCTTGTGTCCTCATCTGTTAGATGAGTGGGAAGGATGACGATGATTCCCCATGTCCCTTCCTGCCTTGTGGTCCAAGCTTGTTTCATGCCCTATGAATGGGGCCCAGGCCCTATAGCTGGATTTATGAGTTTATGGATTCTGGCTGGCTACTTCTCAATATCTCTCTCTCTTTCTTCATCACAAGCTGGAATTTCTTTGTCAGTTTTCCTCTGGACAGGAATTCAGTATTTATTGCACAAAAGAGATGAACGCTGTAATACTACAAATACCTGGCATCCTGTACGTAACACTTTATGTTCCGTAACTTAAGAAAAATTCAAAGGAAACATTAGAAAGGTAATCTCTGGGGAGTGTCCAGTCCTAGATTTCATACCTAGGCTAAATTTGGGTCCATGTCAGTGCCCATGATTAAATTGCCATCTCTACAGCCCAGTGTTCTGAATAAGGCTATGATCTCCTACATTAATTATTGTTGAAATGGTTCATGCTTGGTCATTTGCCAAATAGCTAAGGAGCACCTAGCTAAGGAGCACCTATCATGTGCAAAGCTCTATGGCAGATAGTGTAGGCAACAATAAGGACAGAACACTTCCCTGGGGACATAATTTTATAGAATGTATATTTTATGCACTGATTGTGCAAGGGGATAATCTCATGGTTTGAGCGTCTTAGGATCTTAGCACCTTGCCTTCAAAATAACAGCAATGACACATTTTTAAATTAATGCAAAACTGTGTGCTAGACCCCATACTAAGCCAGTGTAGGTATTTTCTCATTTGGTCTGCACAATAACCCTATTCTATGATGTGGAAACTGAGGCCCAGAGACTTCAAGGTAACTTGTCAAAGTCATATAAATGTTAATGACAGAATAGAGACTCAAACCAGGTCTGCCTCCCTCTCAAACTCACGTTTATCTCATGAATGGTCTGCTTTGTGTAAAGCTGACAATCTATAAATATTGGTTGAGTAACTGAGTAAGTGAACAGTGAGTGCTTGAAAGAATAAATAAATAGAAGTTTGGCTTGAGGGAGCTGTATGCTGCACATTTTACCCTGCAGAATGGGGCCCAGGCCCTATAGCTGGGTACTGTCCTTGGGTCCTTTTGGTTCTTGTCTGATCTTGCCTTGTAAAGGATCCTGCCTCACTCCCAGCATACCTTCACCCATGTCTACCTTTTAATTTGAGTGGAGCCTCTGCTTTGAGTCAACCAGCTAATTTCTTTTCATTTTGCCTCCCCCCACCCCACACCTCCACCCCAGGCCTCCTTCCAGCTCAGCTGTTACACTGGCCTATTACTTCCATTTCCTGGTCTGAGATCCTGAGGTATTCTGGGAGATACTCAGAATAATTTGCTTATTTTCTTTCCAGATTCCCAGAATGGAGCCCCAGCAGAGGAGCAGGCAGATATCGGCTGCTGCTCTCAGCCTCCTCTCAGCACCCTTGTCTACACGCAGGGGTTCTGCCAAGCTGAGCTGAACCAGAAACCCACTTGGGAGAGACCCAGGAGCTGAGAAGCACTAGCCAGTGGTAGTAGCCCTTCCAGTGGTCCCTCCAAATTCACGGCCCCAGGAGTGGAGAAGCCCTGCTTGATGCTCTCTGGCGTCAGCTCCTGAAGGTTCTGAGGGGAGGGATGCCTTGGAGTGCAGATTAGGAAGTCTGTGAACTCACTCCAGACCATGCAGGGAAAGGGAGGTGCCCCAGGTTTGCTTTTTCTGCCCTTCCTTACTGGTGCTACCTTTGTATTCTCATCAGGAACCCAGTTGCATTATGTTGTCTTCGGCTTCCCTGCATATCTCAGCCCTACCTCAAGAAAGGGTGAAAGCATCATTCCTACTGAAGTAGAGATGCCAAGGCTGTCTAGAGATGGGATGAATGGAGGGAGGGGAGGGGGAGTGGAGCGTGCAGGCCAGTCCGAGGCGTTGGGGTGGGGAGGACCTAGTCTGTAGTTTGCATGTTGACCCCAACAAGGCTGACCGTCAGTGCCAACTGAGGGAGAGAAGGGCAGGCAAGAATCAGGCTTATTGAGAGCCTACTACTGTGTGCCAGGGGTGTACCAGGTAGTTGGGTTGACTGTTTCCTTCTCGTCTTACAGATGAGGAAGCTGAGTCTCAAAAGGCTAAGTGACCATATTCTCACAGCAAGTGATGGAACGCGAATCTGAAGCCAGGGGTATGTGACCTCAAAGCCCATGCAGCTCCCACAAGGGTGGTGTTTCCTACCTGGCCCTTTTTATTCCAGTGCAGCATGAACCCTTCCTCCCTTCTGCTTCCTGGCTACCTCACTGCAGTTGGCTCAGACTGGTGCTGCTAGCGTCGGACAGTGAAACCTATGTGTGTGTGCATGTTTGTGCATGCATGCTTGTGCACATGTGTGTATGCATGCATGTGCTCACACACAGCACACATATAAGATGGGGAAGTGCAGAGAGGAGGAGGAAGGCTTATCACCCTCAGATCTGTGGCAATCTGCAGAGATGTTCCCTCCCACCTCACTACCAGCTCCTGTTTCTGTCCAACCTCTCTTCTCTCCCCTGAGCTCAGACTTTTTGGACAGCCCTCCCCAGGCTGCATCAGGGCTTTGGGGGTGGGGGATGCTGCTGTGTTGCAGGCTTTAGTCTCTTTCCCTGCTGGGGGCAATGGCAGAAGACTCACACGTGGGGCAGTAGTGTCAACCTAACTTTATTTTATTCAATTCCTGCTTCTCTATGTGCTGAAAAGCTTTAGGGGAAAAAAAGGTTTTTCCAGAAAATTACACCCTGCTTCTTCCTTTCTGCTGTTCCTAGGAAGTCATTTAAGATGGAAATTAGAGCCCATTATTGCACATTTAATTACCCACCAAATGAATGGCATATTTAATAGAAATGGCAAAATCCTCCAACATGTGTAAGATTTCTAGTTCATGCATCTCCAGACGTGTTGCAAAATAATTCATTAACTAGAGATGTGTGGTTGCTGGGGCTGCCTCAGGGGAACAGCGGAGCCAGAAATTGGGGCCTGGAATGTGTGAGGTGATTAGCTCCCTGGGTCTGCTGTAATACAGACTTTGCTTCTAAAGTGCTCTGAGGTGAAGGCTGCCCTCCTCATGAGGGGTGGGGCATGGAGGCCAGTACTGGGGGCCCAGGGTCTTCAGTAGGCTGGTCCTTGGCTGAGTGGGGAGAAGAGGAAGAGGTTGGCGCATCTCCAGCCCTTCTTCCTACCCCAGGTTCCTGTATCACTCGTGAGCACCAGGCCAGATGCAGAAGCAGTTGTGGGCTGGGGGGAGAACTTCAGAAATGGCAGGGAGAAGGGGACAATTTCTGAAGCAGTTACTGGGGAGGGGATAGAGTCTATCACCCCTCTCTCTCTGACTGGTGCTCTAGCTGTGTCCTTTCAGCTTTGACTCCAGGCTGTTGTTACATTTTAGGAATGCTTGTTTATTTACTCAGCCAGCCAACATATATGGAACATCTGCTATTTGTGGAAAATCTGCTTGTTAATTCAACCATGCAACCAATCAACCTTCTTATTAAATACCTATTATTCATTCTTTTTCTCATTCACTCATTTGTTTTAAGCAATGAACTAAACAGACAGCACGTATTGAATACCTACTGATTCATGTATTCATGAAACCAGCATCATTTACAAAGTACCTACATTTGACCCCCCATCTACTTATCCCTCATTCACTCACCCACCCAGATATTTACTGAATTCTAAATGCCTATGCATTCATGCTATCAACAAACATATATTGGACACCAATCAATATCAGGAATTGTGTATACACTAGGGAAACAAAGGCTAAGACACAGGTCTTGCCTTTAAGGAGCTTAAAGTGATGATATTAATAGCTAACATTTTTTAGCATTTGGTATATATGCCAGCACTATGCTAAGGGCTTTACATATATAAACTGACTTCCTATCGTGAGTAAAATGAAGAAACAGGCATTTCTCAATGTTGCACAGCTTTTGAGTGATAGTCTCAGGGTTTGAACTCAGGCAGACAGGCTGCAGAATGTGTACTGCTAACCAGGACACTGACTTCCTGAGTGGGAAAGGGGTGGGGGGACAGAGATACATTGCACAGTCCTATGGCAGGAGAAAGGGGGAGATAAAATTGCTCTGCTTGGAGGAGACAGGAGAGTTGGCATTTGAGCTGGATCTTAGAGAAACCACAGGAGTTTATGAGCCAGGGAAAGGAGGTGGAGGTGTCGTAAGCCAGTGTAATGTTGGGAACTGGGCAATGGAAGGACATAAAAGACATGGTTTCTGTCCTCAAGGAGCTTTCAGTCTCATAGAAGAGGTAATAGTGGACACAAATAACTTCACCTCAGGTGTGAGGTGGGCCTTGGTGAATCATGCAAATGGGACAAATGCAATCTCTAGAGAGGGGCCGAGGGAGACGAGGACCTTTCTCAGTTGGAGGTTATCAGAGATGCCCTCATAGACAGACCTTCTTGAATGGAGGCTGAGAAGGTTCTCCTAAGAGAAAAGGGGGCTGGAGAGAGCATACCGGCAGGTGGAATGGCAGAAGACCCAATGGGCCAGGGAACACGTGGTGCTGACTGACTACCATTTCAGCCTCAGTTGTGTTAGCAGTGAGTGGAAGAAAAGTGTGGAAAGATTGTGCAGATTATAAAGGGGCTTGAACTTTCAGTTATGGAGATTAGGCTTTATTTAGTAGGCAGTGAAGTCTCTGGAAGCTTCTGACAAAGGGAGAGTGCTAATTATCCTGTGTGTCCCCTTGTGTTTATGTGCCAGGAGAATGAGACCCACAGGCTGCATGCTCCTTTGCTGGCCAGCTCCTGGTTAGGCTCAGTCAATGGGGGTATGGGCAGTAGATTGGAGTGTGGGCCAAGGCAGAGGTCAAGAGACCTCTTTCCTGCTGGTGATAGCTGTTTATCACTAGAAATCTATATTTTAGCAATCACTTCAGGTAATTCCAATATTCGGGCAGGTCTAGAATCAGTGATCTATGCTGTTTACAAATCACCTTTGCATTCAGTCCTATAACCCATAACAATATTCTTATCTCTATTTTATAGTAGAGAAAACTAAGACTCAGAAAGAGTTGTGATATGCCCAAACTCACGAACTTTTAAGCAGAATAGCTAGGATTAAAATGAACCTTTCTGATTCTATATTCAGCTTCTTGGCGGAAACTGTGGGTCAAGAAGGCTAGTTTGAAGGCCTTTGTCATAATTAAGGCATCATGCTATCCTCTCCGAATTGCTTCCTCTAATCTTTGCATTGCTAAATATTGCTCATTTACTCTCTCATCACACACACACACACACACACACACACACACATACACACAATTTTTTTGAGATACTCTGTCCCCCACGCTGGAGTGCAGTGGCATGATCACGACTTACCATAGCCTCTACCTCCCAGGCTTAAGCAATTTTCTCATCTCAGCCTCCCAAATAGCTGGGACTACAGGCATGCACCACCACACTTGGCTAATTTTTGTATTTTTTTTAGGAATGAGGTCCCATTATGTTGCCCAAGCTGGTCTCAAACTCCTGGGCTCAAGTGATCCTTCTGCGTTGGCCTCCCAAAGTGCTAGGATTACAGGCAGGAGCCACTACTTAAAATGGGCCATGATGCCCACCACGATGCCCATTTTAAGTAGCACATGCTCCACACAGCCCTCTGTGAGTTCCCCGGCTAATTATAATCTCACGGTCCTGAGGCCACTGAGCTTTGTATGTGCATGACTTCTCTTTCTAGCTGTCTCTAAGCATTTTAAAATAAGCAGCATCATATAGCAGTCAGTGCATGGCTTCTGGGGTCTTTGATCTCCTGGACTCAAAAATCTTATTGATGCCTTTACTAAAACCTTTTGTACATTGTCATCGGCTAGCATGGCTCCACTCCTGAAACTCCAGGACATCATCCTCTGACCACACCTCCCATCCCTCCAGCTTTATCACTCATCATTTATGGATTCCTTGCCCTCTTAGGATCTTTCGTCCCTCTACCTGTTTCTTTAATCTCAATGCATCATCTCACTCATGGCTTTATTCCATTCCCTCCCCAGCTGGAAGTTCTCTGTAACTGATACAGTCACCAGTCACAGACAGCCCTCTCCCCTATTTCACCTTTATACTCTCCACCTGACCCACCCTAACCCTCTCCTCATCTCACGCCTGCCCTCTCCACCTGACCCATCCTAACCCTCTCCACCTGTCTTACCCTAACCCTCTCCACTATCCTACCCTAAGCCTCTCCACCAGACCCACCTTAACCCTCTCCACCTACATTTCTCTAGGTCTCCCAACTTGTAACAGCGAAGCCAAGACTTGAGTTCACATCTGTGTGACTCAGGAGCTTGTGCTCTTTCTGCTACGCCCTGGCCTGTGACCCAGGAGTGCTCAGACAGAAGGGCCCGAGGCAGAGACACCAGAACTAAACAGCAGGTCTCAGGACTCTAGCTATGCTCAGGGATCTCAGCACATCTTCAAGCTCTGGGAACTCCCTCTTTCCCCTCTGCACCTGTACACTGTCTGATTTCTCCAAAGAGGTTCCTGGTAATGACTCAGCTGGGCGCTGTCCAGCCCCACCTTCCAGACCCAGTGGGAGAGACTACTGAGGTAGATAATGCCTTTTAAAATGTAATTTATTTTAATGCATTGCTGTATTGTTACTAACATGTGCCCTATTGTGTGTGCCTCGGAGGCAGCTGATTATGGAAACTTCCTAAAGAAAATGTCTAAACCCAGGCACCTGTTACTTTTCTGAATAAATGGGATGGGGTTTAAGCCATCTGGCCAGGGGCTGGCATCTGTGGCTTCAGTGCCTGTAGTTTGGATCCCAGGCTTCCGAGAAAGTGCCAGGAAGCTGATCCCTAATCCTGCAGGAGCGGCATTGAGGATCTTCTGTGCCGAGGATCCCTCTGTTCCCATGCTTCCTGCACCCCACAGCCTTGCCATGGTGGAACAAAGCTGCCAACATCTGCATGGGAATTTCTGTGTGTATGTGGGCAGAATTTGTCATATTATGAAAAAGACAGTTCAGAAGAAAGCAAAAAAGAAGACGTAATAAGTGTTCTTCAGGGTAAGTGACTAGGGAGTCTTGTAACAGACTGCTGGCATCTAGGCACAGAGGGTCAAGTCACAACTCAACCCTCATCTGACTGCTGTCCAGAGAAAGTGCTTAATATGCTTAGGTAGGAGCTCCGCGTACCGTCTTCCAGTTTCTGACATCCATCTCCCCTTCCCTTCCCTCCCACGACAAAGCTGTCACTGAGGGGTTCCACTGGGTTCCCTGCAGGGAGCCACCCTTCCTCCTCCTCTCTGTCACTCAAGCCTCACTTCAGTGTTCCTGCTCCAAAGGCAAGCGTGTGACCCACCTCTGCCCTGTCACGTTGGGTTGTAGCCCCATGTGCCTTTCAGATTTCTGAGGGCCACAAACCAAATCTTAAGGCAGCTTCCTCATTTTTTAATAGGACCGTGGGGGAAAAATCAATCTACACATCTGATGTTAAGAAATTCTCTTTGTTGAGCATGGTGGCTCATGACTGTAATCCCAGCACTTTGGGAGGCTGAGGTGGGCAGATCACTTGAGGCCAGGAGTTTGAGACCAGCCTGGCCAACATGGTGAAATCCTGTCTCTACTAAAAATGCAAAAGTTAGGTGAGTGTGATGGTACATGCCTGTGATCTCAGCTACTCAGGAGGCTGAGGTGGGAGGATCACTTGAACCGGGGAGGCAGAGGTTACAGTGAGCTGAGATTGTGCCACTTCACTCCAGGCTGGGCAACAGAGTGAGACTCTCTCTCAAAAAACAAAAAGAAAAGAAAAGAAATTTCTCTTTGAGTCTGATGGCTTGGAGAGGTCCTTCTGGGACAGGAAGTCAAAGGCCTTTTGTGCTGTTGTGTGATGTGAGGCCTTTGGAGTGTGTGTGTCTAAGAGCAGTGACTAGTGCATTTAACAAGTATTGGGTGAAAAAAATAAATCATTTTACCAAAAAGACACATTCACACATATGTTCATCATAGCAGTTTACTATGTTTTTGCTATATTCACAATAGCAAAAACATGGAATCAACCAAGGCGCCCATTAATGGTGGATTGGATAAGGAAAATGTGGTACATATAGACCATGAATACTATGCACCCATAAAAAGAATGAAATAATTTCCTTTGCAGGAACATGAATACAGCTAGAGGCCATTACCCTAAGAAAATTAACACAGAAGCAGAAAACCAAATATCTCATGTTCTCACTCACAAGTGGGAGTTAAACATGGGTACTCATGGACATAGAGATGACAGCAATAGAAACTGGGGACTACTAGAGAGGGGAGGAAGGGAGTGGGCAAGGGTTGAAAAACTGTCAGGTACTATGCTTAGTACCTGTGTGATGGGATCATTCATACCCCATTATGCAATATACCCAGGTAACGAACCTGCACATAGGCCCCTTGAATCTAAAATTAAAGTTTAAATTAAAAAAAATAAGAAGTAGTGTAGAGACAAGGGAAGCCCTCACTTTCCTCAGGAGGGGCATGCAGAGTGGAGAAAGCACTGGGCCTTGCTTGGGTCCTAGCCTCTGCCTTGCTGGCCCTGACCTTCTGCGATTAGGAAATCAGAAGTTCAACGAATATCATGGCCTCGGTGGAGCCCAGGTTATCATTTTGCTTTAGGTCCAGCTGTGATATCCAGGACCTTCCCATCCATTGTCAATCCATCAGCCCATCTTTCTGTCCATCTTTCCATCCATCTGGACTTATACCTTTTCCAAATTAGTAAAAAAACCCACCATCCTCAGGAGAGTCTGAACTTTGATGAAGGTTGTAAGGCTCTTCAGCCCACCCCCTCCAGCCTTGTCTCTGCTGACTGTATTCTTCATAGTCTTCACCCTGTTGAAAAGGCCATGTTATGACCTCCCAGATGAGGCACATGGTGACCCACCACCTCACACTCTCTGTTACCTTGACCCCTCTACCATGCCCATCTCCCACTGGCTGTGTCCAGGTAAATGTCCCTTCTCATCTGTGCTTCCTTAGCATCTTCAGTTTACCCCAGGAAGATACCTGTCAGGTGAGGCCATGAGTATCATCTCAGATTAGACATGTCTGCTCATGGTCCATGTTCCTGGGTTTTAGCAATTAAAAAAAAATACACAAAATGCTTGTCCAAAATGGCAAGAAACACTTTATTCAAGATTATTGCAACAGGGAAGACAGAGTAAATTCAACTTCAAATGCAAAAGGGACAAGTAGGGACTTATAGCCAATGACAGGGTGAGGAAGTAGATGGAAAATCACTAAGATGAACTTGGTTAGGTTTCCAGGGCATGGGGAAGAGAAACTTGATTAGATTTCAAGGCTGGAGAGTTCTCAATAAACTGGCTCGGCAGGATTACTTACTAAAACTGGAGTCAGGTGGCCAATGATGGGGGCTCATTGGAGCCTGAATAATGTTTGATCGAGGAGGGAGTCCTTGCCATGGATGGAGCAGGAAGCTGGTGCTGTGGTTGAGGCCAGTCCTTGGCATCCATCATGGGGCCATCCAGGTGGCTGGAACCTCCTGCACAATCCTTATCAATGGGTATCCCTAAAAATGGCAGCCTCTGCCCATGCAGAAGCCTCATACACTGATCCGTATTGGTTGTGGGTACCATAGCTGCTCTGTGGTGAGAGGGGATACATTTATTTTTCCTTTCATGCATCAGTTGAGCCTGGCTTCATGGCCAACCTGGTCCTGTCAGAGCTCTGCATTCAGGCAGGGTTGGGGGAGTTAGCCCATATCCAGCCATTCTACAAGTCTAGGCTTCCTTCCCAATGACAAAGGGTGTGAAAGTGGGAAATCCCAAGGAGGCATTTTGGGAAGGGTTGTGGAGAGGGAGGCAGACAATACTGCTCCCGGATGGCCTGTGTTGGCTGGGAAATGTGTTGTTTCGTTACAGGTTTCCTAGGCCTTGGAGCTTATCTCTCTTGTCCAGGTAGAATTTCAAAGCCTGCTGGAGCAGAGAATCCTGGGACAGAGGCAGGAACATGTCATAGGTTTTTATGGCAGAGTCATCCTTGGAATTTTAATTACCTTATCATCATCACACTATTATATATTTACCTATCCTAATGACGAGATTACACATTCAATTAGTATGTAATTACTAGTTCTATTACTTAAAGAAAAATACTTGGGGATAATTACACAATTATGAAATACAATTAGAAAATGACATATCATTAAATGTAGAAAAGCTTTTGAAACACTCCTCCAACCCTCCCACCCCACCCTCCTGTGCAAAAGATTTCTTGTATTTATTATCTCTCCTCTTTCTCTTCAAGTACAAGTGCAGCCCAGTCTGGTCCAGTGTGATCAAGGGGTGGGTATTTCCCTGGAGAGCCCAGGACATTGTACCTGAGAGATGCAACCCCTTATGGCCTCTTGGGGATTTAGGACAGCTCAGCTTTGGAGACTCTGCGTGAGGTTCTGGAACCACAGGGCATTTTTGCAGGCCCTAGGTGATAGTTATCCAACCTTCCCTGCTACCCCATCTGCTGGGAGTGCAGTAAGGGAGGGAGCAGGGTGAGGCCTGGCAATTCGAGGGGCTGAATGTGATAGGCTGCGCTCCCAAGAGGCCCCAGAGGCAGGCAGATGATCAGAGGCTGTCTCACACATGGCTACAGTGTTTCACCATTTTGATAACACTTTCACATTTCCCAGCTCCTTTAATCCTCAGCACCATCTAATGAGATAGGGAAATGGTTAAGTGTTCTTATTCCCTTTCTTGAAACTCCCTCTTCCTTTAATCTCTGTCTCCACTTCTGGTTTTTGTCTTTAGTTCTCTGATTACCCATCTCAGTCTTCTTTGTGGCTTCTTTTTTATCCTTGGCTTACAGATTGTTTTATTGCTCTCCAGGCTTCCATCCTCTTCTGTTTTTTGTTGTTTGTTTTTTTCTCTCTCTCGGGCAGTTCAAATGGGATGGAGGGGCAGGTATGAGAAGGGTGTGTGGGAGCAGGGAAGGAGCCAGATGGTGCCAAGAAGCCATGGTGGCAAAGCCTGGCCCCTGCAGGCACATCGTTCTCCTTTCCTCCGGGCCGTGTAGTGATAGTATGTCCCCCGGCTTCACTGCTGCTGTGTGTGGCATGGGATTATGGGCTGAAGTAAGGCACTCTGCTGCCAGGCTTGACCCGTGAGACTTCCCTCTCAATGCTTCCCTTTCTATTTACCCATGTGTGGGCTGTACGTTGCTGTCCAGGATAACCTTTGAAATGGCTTTGAAGCAGACAGGGACCCCGCCATCTCTGGAGCAGAGGGCTCATTGTCACTTACCTTGCCACTGTTTAAGAGTTTATATGAGTAAGAAAAATTTCATTGTATTAAATTACGAAAACATTTCTCTGTTTATCTGATATGGCAGACCCTTATAAATGAAAACAGCCTACTATTAGGAAATACATTCTGGACCATAAGATTGGAATTGGTAGTATTTTTGTGCTTTCCTCTGGCAGGTGTAAATAGGAAGCAACTTACGAAAGTTGTCTAGTCTAGTGGACGTCACGGTGGCCTCCCTGACATCCACTCTCCCTTCACCTGGTAATTATCAGAGTTTTGCCCAAGCCTTGCCACCCAGCCCATGTAGTTGAGGGGCTGCTACCATCCTCAGCTTCAAGGTTGGGCCTAAAGGGCCTAAGAGTAAGCTCACTCCCTTGGTTTTTGGAATCCAGGCCAATGTGAATCGAACTAGTCCTGGCCTCAGGACTAGCTCAGGGAAAGCTATGGCCCAATTTTGTCTAATGAGACAGGGGTCCAAGTTTATTGGGATCTTCTTGGAAAGAGACTTCTTCACTCTAAAGAGAGCTATAGAAACTATGTTGCAGATGCCTTCAGAATTCTGAAAACAGAAAGCAAAGATCCAGACCCTGTCCAAGCAGAAAGCATGGTGAGCACACCCTGACCCTCAGACTCAAGTGCCCTGGCCCCTGGAGAGGTGTGTTCCTGCTGGGACTTACCCATTTCCTCCGCTTGCTGTGCTTCCAAGCACACTGAGCATACCAGCTTAGCATGCTTTTGGCTGCAGTTACCAGAAAACCTGACCCAACTCAACTGAAAACGATAACAGGAATTTATTTGATCACATAACTGAAAAAAAGGCCAGGGTTGGAAGATGGTTCAGACTTGGCACTGGCTTGATTTATTTGAGATGCTCTTAGCACATTGTCTCTTCTGTAGGCTGCTGTTGAGGTAGCTGCGGCAATGCCAGGCTTCCTGGCCAAACACGAGGTCCACAGACAGGAGGTTACAGCAAGCCTGGCTGATTGATGTTTTAGGCTTTCTCAAATTCCTCAGGCACACACATCTCATTTTACTCCCACAATGAGCTCTTCACATTCATTGTGCCTATATAATACTATTTAGTTCTTAGGAGGGTGACTGCATTTTTCTATTTTCAGGTTCTTAGGCAGAATGGGCATCTTGCTCTTGCTTCCATGCATGGCCAACACAGGTTAGATTCTCTCTCTGACTGATCTCATCCTCTCCTGTGGTTCAAGCTATCACTTGTCCATCGATGACCCTGGACTTACAATGACAGGGTGGACTCCTCTCCAGGATCTTTCCTGTCTTCTCTGGTTCAACAGCTATTGGGCAGCTCTCTGTGTACACTGAGCAAGAACTTCAAACACAGAGTGTCCAGATGGGGGACTCCTCATCTGCTCTTATGCGAGCATTTTCTAACTTGGTTAGTGGGGCTTCTGTTTATGCAGCTACTCAAGCTTAGGTCCTTGACACCGTCTTTGCTTCTTTCCTTGCTTTTCCTGACATGTTTAGTAGTTTACAAAGTCCTCTGATGACATTTCCTAAGTAAGTTTCTAATAGGTCATCTCTTTGATGTCTCAGTGGGCATAATCTGAGCTCAACCGCTTCTTAGGTTTTACCTGGACTATGGAAATAGTTTCCTTACTTGTCCCTCTGCCTCCAGTCTTGCTTTTCTCAATTCCATTTTGCAGAAAACCCATAGATCGACCTTCCTATGATACAAATGTTCATTCTTTGGCATGCAGTCCCTTCGTTGGCTCTGCATTTCTCCTAGAGAATCAGATATAAATTCCTTAGTCTGACATTCAAAGTTGTTCACATCTGGCCCTGACTCCAACCTCTTCTTTCACCATGATGTCCCTGACAATTGACTTCCCAGCCATACTGAGTTAGTCACTCCTTTCCACTGAGTACATGCTACTGCATCATGACTAGGGACTTTTCTACATGCTTAACTTCCTGCTTAGGAGATTCTTTCTCCACTCCCTTTAACTCACGTTCTCCTCCTAAGTCTTTACGCCCTTATAAGTGAGTCAGTACATATCTTTTACCTCTTCAGTGCACCATCTTTCACCCTTCCTCTTGCAGTGAGAAGCTTCCTATTCCAATCCCCACCACTTATACATACCTTCCATAGCACTCACCTCACTCCATTGCCATTATATGCTTATAGGTCTGTTTCCTGCACTGGATGACAAATACCTTTCAGTCAGTCTATCAGCTCATATTTATTAACATATTAACACTTAGCATGTGCCAGACACTGTGAGGGTGCTGGGGACAAAGAGATAAACCATATTAGTTAAGGCTCATATGCTGCTTACTACATGCTAGGCACTACCCAAAGCTCTCTGGATGTATTAACTTAAAGGGCAATAATTTCTGGGGAGTCTTGAGAGAGAATGTGACCTGTGTTGGCCACATATGGGGGCAAGAGTGAGGTGTCCATTCTTTTCCCAAGAACTTGGAAATAAGGGAAATACAGTCACACTTTTAAGAATTAACTATAATACACAGGCACAATTATTTTTGCGATCTAGTTGGTGGGAGAGGCAGGGCTTGAATTCAGGTCTTTAAACTCTAAATCTTATGTCCTTTCTGCTATGTCACACCTGTTTCTTTCAACCTCCTTCCAGCTGCCTCACCTGTCACAAGGTAGTAGTGATAATACCTTGCTTTTTTACCTCATTTGGTTTGTGAAGAAGATCCAGTACAATGGTGTTAATGCCTTGCAAACTATAAAAGCTCTGTACAAATGCGAATTGTCTATACATGAATCTATTCATCTACACACACATCTATACATGCATCTAGGGAGCCCTATTTAACATTTATTTTTGCCTAAAATAAGACATCTCTTAACATCACTCAACCTCTAGTGTTCTGAATTGTACAAGAAATGCTGTTGCCCCCATGGGGTCTGGAGTCTTTGGTTGTTTTCTGATACCTCTTGTCACCTGAGTCTTAGATCATTTATAATTAAGTGGGTCATTTGAACCTGCCTTCCCTGGAAGAGTTTTGGTTTCCTCTTTACTCTTGCACCGTTGTATGCACCTCCAAGCCTTTCCATCTCTTCTTTGGGCAAAATTATGCCAAATAACCAATTTCTGATTTTTTCCATGGGAAGAGAAAGAGGAGCTGAGGTCCGCTGGAGGTTGACCAGAAGGCCCTTCCTAGGGCCTTACCTAGAGCTGGTTCCTCCTGACTTCCATTCACACACTTAGCCCTGGGTTAGAAAACTTTTTAGGCTCAGAGGCAGAACTCTGCCTTCCCCAGGTGGCAGAATGAAGCAGCAGGCAGGTCTGCTGGGTTCCTTGCCCCTGCAGGAAAGGCATCAACTTCAGTGACAGCCCAGTAGTCTGGGGGCCACTGCACCCCATGAAGACTCCTAGAGCAACCCCAAACTCAGGGCAGAGAGAGATAGGCTCAACTCTTGGGATTGGCAGAGGGTGGGGTGGAGGGGGTGCAGCTATGTAGAGAGGGTCTCTTCTCATCTGTTACAAACACAGACTCAGTCTCATCTGATGCAGTTCAGTTGGCTGGAAAATGATGGAAAGTTTAACAAGCTCAGCCTGGAGGCAGCGAAGAGGGAGCTGAGGTTATACCCAGCATCACTCCTTCTCTTCAGGGCAGGCTGGGGGCCAGGTCTTTCCCTGGAATTTGGCTGTGGATTCTAGAGAGCTTCTGACTTTGTGGGCTTTAAGCTGGCTTCCCATAGTGACCCTCAGGTATGTATATATATTTTACTATACTTTAAATTCTGGGGTACCTGTGCAGATCTTGCAGGACTGTTGCATAGGTACACACATGCCATGGTGGTTTGCTGCCTCCATTGCCCTGTCATGTAAATCAGGCATTTCTCCCAATGTTATTGCTCCCCAACCTCCCCATCCCTCACTATCCCCTCCCCTAGCTCCCCACCCCACAACAGACCCCAGTGTGTGATGTTCCCCTCCCTGTGTCCATGTGCTTTTATTGTTCAACATCTGCCTATAAGTGAGAACATGGGGTGTTTGGTTTTCTGTTCTTGTGTCAGTTTGCTGAGAATGATGGTTTTCAGATTCATCCATGTCCCTACAAAGAACATGAACGCATCATTTTTTATGGCTGCATAGTATTCCATGGCGGATATGTGCCGCATTTTCCTTGTCCAGTCTATCATTGATGGGCATTTGGGTTGGTTCCAGGTCTTTGCTGTTGTAAACAGTGACACAATGAACATAAGTGTTCATGTGTCTTCATAATAGAACGATTTAGAATTCTTTGTGTATATATATCCAGTAATGGGATTGCTGGTTCAAATGGTATTTCTATTTCTAGATCCTTGAGGAATTGCAACACTGTTTTCCACAATGGCTGAACTATTTTACACTCCCACCAACAGTGTAAAAGTGTCCCTACTTCTCCACATCCTCTCCAGCATCTGTTGTCTCCAGATTTTTTAATGATCGCCATTCTAACTGGCATGAGATGGTATCTCAATGTGGTTTTGATTTGCATTTCTCTAATGACCAGTGATGATGAGCATTTTTTCATATGTTTTTTTGTCACATAAATGTCTTCTTTTGAAAAGTGTCTGTTCATATCCTTTTAAGCAAAAATAACCAAGCTGGAGGTATCACACTACCTGACTTCAAACTAGACTACAAGGCTACAGTAATCAAAACAACATGGTACTGGTACCAAAACAGAGATATAGACCAATGGAACAGAACAGAGGTCTTGGAAGTAATGCCACACAGCTACAATTATCTGACCTTTGACAAACCTGACATAAACTAGCAATGGGGAAAGGATTCCGTGTTTAATAAATGGTGTTGGGAAAACTGGCTAGCCATGTGCAGAAAGCTGAAACTGGACCCCTTCCTTACACCTTACACACAAATTAACTCCAGATGGACTAAAGATTTAAACATGAGACCTAACACCATAAAAACCCTAGAAGAAAACCTAGGCAACACCATTCAGGACATAGTCATAGGCAAGGACTTCATGACTAAACCACAAAAAGCAACGGCAACAAAAGCCAAAATAGACAAATGGGATCTAATTTAACTTAAGAGCTTCTACACAGCAAAAGAAACAATTATCAGAGTGAACCAGCAGCCAACAGAATGGGACCCTCAGAGATATTAAGGGAGTTCTCCCATCTTCCATTTTCTACCTTCAGGTTTTCATTTTCTAAAAGTTCTATTTTTTAACAATTGCCATGACAGCAGCTCCGAGTGTGTCAAAGACAACAAAGAGTCCAGGGGTGCTCCTTGGAAGAGAAATCATTCTAAATTGCAGATCCAATCCCATCATTTGCTTCTCTCCTGCTCCTCCCACACTGAGGAATCTCGAGATACCTTTAGGAGATGTCCAGACTCCTTACAGCGCCTGCAATCCAGTACCCAGCCATGGTCTCCTTTTTCAATCTCTTTGCTCACTAGCCCTCCCTCCTGTCCTCTGTTCCAGCTAAACTGAGCTTCTTTCAATGGCATAGACTATGGCAGTGTTTGTCCCTCCCAGGGTGGAGGGCAAGCAGCCTGGACATCTATTCCTTACCCCGTCCCCTGGCCAGCTCCTCTTCCTTCTGTTCAGACATGGCTTCCTCCAGGAACTGCCTCCTGCCTTGGGCATTGGGTCTTCCCTGCTCTCTTTACATGCTCAATACCTCAACTTGTGTGTGGCTAAGAAAACATACCAGGTATTTTAAGATCACAAATTTGCTTGTTTACTTCCCCATTAAAACAGTTCTAATAGGACAGGGGCGGCTGAAACCCTTGACACCTATTATTAAATGATGGGTGAATGGAAACCTGTTCACTTTGGAGCTCTCTGGGCTTCTGGGGGAGCCACAAGGTGGTGGCTACTAACATTTGTACTTTGTAATGGGGCAGTGCTTAGTTTCACCTCCCTTTTCTCTGGTATCTGACTCCTATAATTGCTTTGCACACACAAAGCCACTGTTCTGCCGGAGGGAACTCCAGCCTCTTCAGGGGCTCTTGGAAGGTCTGAAATTCAGCATTTTTGTTTTGTCTCTCAGTATTTGTGCGAACAAGGCACCCTGGGGAGCATTGCTTCTAGGCTTCAGAATAATGGCTTGCAAAGACTCCCTAGGGCAGGCTTGAAAGAGAACAACTCGATTTTTTTGCTATCTGATTTTTTCTGCTACTAGCAGTTGATGAAACCTTTCCAATTCTGCAGTGAGATCTGTGGGGAGAGTGGTCCTGTGGCTACCCAAAGGCTACCCCATTGGCTGAGCTTCTGAGCAGGGAGGGGGTGGGCTGGGAGGACACAGGGCTGGCTCTGCTGCTCACAGCCCTTCTGCTGGGGTGGGGGTGGTAGCAGGTGTGGGGATGAAACAGCTGCTCCCCTTAGCAAGTTTGGGAAATAAAACACTGTTGACGTTATGGTGCAGACCAAGATGAGAGGCTACTGTGGAAATTTCAAAGCCAGTCCCTGAAGGACATAGGCAAGGTCGGCCTAAGGTGGCAGCTACTTGAAGCAATTCATCCCCTGAAACTCATGGTGCTGGCCTCCCCAGGTCGTGTTCCTTAGGATGTTAAAGTGGTTAACTTTTAGCCCTAGGCCTTTGCAGGCAGCAAGGTTACCATGTGCTTGATTTTGAACTGAATGGTCTGGTGTTGAGATTGAAGTCTGGTGGAAAAAATACTGAACATATAAAGATTTGTTTCCTTCTTTTGAGACTGGAGTACAGTGGTGTGATCTTGCCTCACTGCAACTTCCGCCTCCCAGGGTCAAGAGATTCTCCTACCTCAGCCTCTCAAGTAGCCGGGATTACAGGCGCCCACCACCATGCCTGACTAGTTTTTGTATTTTTAGTAGAGACGGGGTTTTACCATGTTGGCCAGGCTGGTCTCAAACTCCTGACCTCAGGTGATCGACCCACCTTGGCCTCCCAAAGTGCTGGGATTACAAGTGTGAGCTACTGTGCCCATCCCATCCTGTTTTGTTTTTTTTTTTTTTTTTTTTCAAATTAAGAAAGGATTTTATTTTGGCATAATGTGACTTCTGTATATACAACCAGTGTCTTCAAATGCCAAATATAAACTGTAGTGGTAATAGTTGCCAATTTGCTGTCCATCTCTGTCTTTTTGGTTTGGTGTGCACATATTGTATCAAGAGTGACTGGTATATTTTTTTGTTGTTGAGAGCCATCTGTCACCTCTAACAGGAAAGGCATAAAAGCCCTACAGCAAATTCTTCCTTCTAATAATCACTTGCTGGTGATAGTGGGACATGTGAATTCCAAATGTTGATATTTGGAACCAAGTATTTGTGGTGCTTTGCTAGGAGTGTACTCTATGTATTTTTATTAAATAATAATAAAGTTAATTATTGGTGAGGAAATAAGAGATGAATAAAGGAAAAGAGAATTTTGCTCTGTCTCCTTTAGGGGAGAGAGAAGAGCTCTGGGTCTGGGAATTAGAACTGGGAAGTTCTGGCTGGAGGCAGAGATCAGAGATCTTCAAGAACTAGTGAAGACTTGGTTAACGGGATGAGTAAGACAGGTTTTGGAGAAAGCCCTTTGGAGGCAGGAGGAGAGGCCAAGCCAGATTGGGAGAAGAAGATGGAATGATTTCCTAAGCAGGGAAATGAGAACTAGATGGAGGTCATAAACAAAGATGTGGTTCCCTCACTCAACAACCTTAATGCTATGGCTAGGATATTTATTAGGGACCTTCAAGACTGGCCTTCCTTCCTTCTTGTCTCCCTTCATCCCTTTGTTTTTTTCTTTTGTTCCTTCTTTCCAGAGGAGGAAATAAGCCTAGAAACTTGAAGAGCAGCCTGAAGTCACACAGCTGATTAGTGAAAGTCAGCAGAAAGCTGGCTGTGTCTCTGATGAGGTTGTGAGTAGGGGTGGGTGAGAGGATGGTTCCAGGAAGCCTCAAAGAGTGACATTTGAGTTTGGTGAGGAATGTCCAGGCAGGCAGAAGAAAAGCAGGGCTTTTAGGATAGGATTGGTGTTGCTTCCTTCTACAGTCATGGCCTCCTTTAAGTTATGAGGTTTTCTAGAAATGATGAAAATACTTCTTGCTTTTGGTAACTTGGGGAGTTTTCTTAAGAAGGGAAAATTAAGCAACTCTGAAGGGGGAAAAAAAGACTTTTCAAGATGAGCTCAAAGGAATACATTTAGACCTAGGTTTATACACTTATAGGAGCTACATCTCCTGTCATGTACATCCAGAGGCCTAGTGGGTTGAATGGTGATCCCCCACTGGAAAACACATATTCATGTCCATATTCCCAGAAACTGTGAAAATGTGACTTTATTCAGACAAGGGGTCTTTGCAGACATAGTTAACTTAAGGATCTCAAGATGAGGTCATTCAGGATGGTTCCTGAATCCAATGACAGGTGTTCCTAGAAGAGAAAGACAGAGGAAGATTAGAGACGCAGGCACATAGAGGAAGGCCACATAAAGATGGGAACAGGGATGGAAGAGATGCCACCAGAAGTCAAGCGGTGCCTTGAGCTACCAGAAGCTGGAAGAGGTAAGGGAGGGAGGGTCCTCCTCCTTGATTTTGGACTTCCAGCCTCCCGAACTGTGAGAAAAAAATATATATACTTTTTTTAGAGACAGGGTCTCACTTTGTTACCCAGTCTGGGGTGCAGTGGCATGGTCATAGCTCACTGTAACCTCAAACTCCTGGATTCAAGCAATCGTCCCACCTCAACCTCTTGAGTGGCTAAGTAGCTACAGGCATGTGCTATATGCCTGGCTAATTTAAAAATATTTTGTCTAGCGGTGAGGGTCTTACTATGTTGCCCAGGCTACCATCTACAAATGGCAAAGTTCTAGAAATGGCAGCTCTAAGAAATAAATGTAAGGGGGGACCATCTATTTTTTTCTTACTGTTTTTTCCCTTTGAACTCTTATTTTTCTTCTTCCTAGGTTTCAGGACCAGCATGTCTAAATCAAACCCTCTCTGACCACCCAGATTCTCTGGAGTAAAGATTCAGCGTCTCAGGAGGCAGCAATAAACAGTGGTAAAGAGTGCAGGTTCTGAAGTCACATTGTGCAATATTGGGTGAGTTATTTATTCTGTGCCTTGATTTTTTTCACATATAAAATGGGAACATTAATTTTGCTTAACTTCCCAGAGTGTTGGCGAGGACTGAAAATATATGTGTGTCTACACACACACACAGACACACACACACATACAAAATTAATATTTAATAAAAAATAATAGAAAAGTTTACATAGTCAACATATGTTCTGGATCATTATTTCTCATTTGACAACAGCAGATTATTACTAGGGTCATCACATAATTTATTATCCAAACTGAAACAGCTTTGAGGTGAAAGAGGGGTTATAATTACATTGGGAGCAGACCCCTAAGGCAACAGAGAGATGGGGCTACACTTGAGAGGGCCTATTTTTACATGTTGGGTTATGGAGGAGAGCATTTGGTTATCAGAAAACCACAAAAGGCTTTCTATGTAGACAACTACTAAGATCTTTTAAAAACAACTCACTGGAAGAAAAAAAAAAACAAAAAAGGAAAATGTACTTGCATAAATTTGGCTATTCAAGTTCTTCTGCTTTGAGATAACCGTAAATCTCCCAAACTGAATGGTGAGGAAGTTCCCATTTGCCTGCATGGTTCACCCCTTTCTGTTATAATATTAAACCATTATAACCTTAATATCATTGCTATGGGCTGAATGCTTATGTCCCCCCAAAATTCCTACATTGAAAACCCTTAAGTTGATGGTAGTAGGAGGTGAGTCCTTTGGGGGTGATTAGGTCCCGAGGATGGAGCCCTCATGAATGGGATTAGTGTCCTTATAAAAGAGACCCCCTAGAACTGCCTTGTCCCTTCCACCAAATGAAGGCATAATGGGAAGGTGTCATCTATGAACTAGAGAATGAGCCCTCTTCAGGTGTCAAATCTGCAGGAGCCTTGACCTTGGACCTCCTAACTTCTAGAACTCTAAGAAATAAATTTCTGTGGTTTCTAAGCTACCAGTTTATGGTATTTTGTTATAGCTGCAGGAGCAGACTAAGACATCAATTCACATGGGCAAAGGCTGGGAGGTGTTAGCGAATGTGGAACCCTTTAGAGCAGGAGCTGGGGCTGAGGAGGACAAGAAGGTAGGTGCTCTAGCACCCTTCTCCCCCCACCACCACCTGCAGGCTCAGGGTACCCCTCTCCTCTCGCCACCACCTGTAGGCTCCTCAGCGATACACTTCCTCCAGCGATAGACCCTTCAGACAAGAAACGTGCTGCTCCTGCATTTCTACCCACTCTTCCTCTGCAAGAAGTGCCCCGAGAGCTCCAAGTGTTGAAAGGCAAGTGTCCTGTGGAGGTTTCCTCTGGACTCCTGGCTGCTTTTCAAAACACATATGAAAAGACTGTAATATATTTAATTTTGAATAGTTAGCTAAACATCCCAGAATTTTGATTATCAGAGGGAATGACTCACTGGCTGCTCTGAAGTGCTTGGTCCACAACGAGCCATTTTCTATATTCGGTGAGTGCACATGCTGGATAGGCTGTTTCCATGAACCAAGCTGACAGTCTAAGAGCAAAAGGCATGGGTCCCTGTCTACCTGTTGAAACCCTCTTACAAAGACCACTGAGAAACAATGCTCCCTCTTTCACGACATGTTTATTAATGCTCAAAATAACGCTCCTTCTTTTATGGCATAAGGGAGCATTTTTTTGACAGAGATGCAGTGGTGGCTCAAAATGGGGAAGTTAATGGGTTTTTGTCGCAGGGTAGAAATTTGTAAGCGAAGTCTGGACTGGGGTTGGTCAGAATTTGTAAACAATGTGAACTTCTGGAATTGTCAGAGGTCTTGTCTCTAGAGCCTGAGTTCAGAGTCAGTGCTGAACTCTTTTTCCCATGGTCTTGGCATCGAGCCTCTGTACATACAACACAACAATGTGCTGGTCTTAAGGCAGTTTGACCTTTGCTGGTGTTGCAAGGTATGGTTTGATACAATTGATCTATTTTGCAGGTCATAGTACAGTTTTGCAGTTTGTAGTTTCAGTTGTATTTCTTATTTTTGTGGAAAGGAGAATTAATCTCCAAAGAGATGCTTCTCTTTTTATTTAGTCCAGGGACAAATTCCTAATGGAAGCAAGAATGAACACTTGTTTCCACTGGGAGTGTCCCTTTCTCTGCCTCCTCATGCTTCACCAGAGAACGTCTCAATCTTCTTGCTGAGTCAGGGATCTTCAACAATCTGGCCTCCACCACTCACCACACACGATCATCACTCACCACCTCCATGAACATAACCCAACCTCCATCACCATCACCCACCATCACCCTGCCCACTTCCATGGCCCACCCTTTCACCACCCCACCACTCCCAACCAGTACCACTTATTAAACAAGCACTGTGTGCCAGGAACTGTGCTATGTGGGTTTGCCATGCTCATTTTATTCAATCTTCACTCCAGCTTTATGATGTAGATTAGTGGTTCTCAAATAGAAAGATATTGATGCCTGGCTTCTCGCCCAGAAGTATTGAATCAAGTTATTGGATTAGGGTACAGGAATGTGTATCTTACAAGTATTTCAAATGATTTTGATGCACAGATAACATTTGAGAACCACAGATGTAAACAATATTATCTTTGTTATACAGATGGGCCAAGGGAGAGGAGATTAAAAATGATTTACCCTGCAATCCCAGGAAAGGCTATTTTGAAGATGTTTGGGGAATAGTCTTAAAGAACCAAGAACAGCAGCTGGGGGCAGTGGCTCATGCCTGTAATCCCAGCATTTTGGGAGACCAAGGTAGGAGGATTGTTTGAGCCCAGGAGTTCGAGACCAGCCTTGGCGACATGGTGAAATGCCATCTCTACCAAAAATATGAAAATTGGCTAGTCTCAAAATAAACAAAGAAATAGATTAAAGCTTAAAAATAAAAAATATGAAAAAAAGAATCAAGAATTACTTCTCTTTAATGAACACCTAATCTATTGTTGATCTCATTTTATAGAGGAGGAAACTGAAGACTAGAAAGGTTAGATCAATTTCCTAAGGTCACACAGCTCATAAGGGGAGAACCTGGGTTCAGAAGCAAATTCTCCTGACCCCACATGCTGTGCTCTTTACTGGATACTACAGCGGTCTCCAGGCAGCCCCTCTCAGGGTGGCCTAGGTGTTTCTTTGTTATACAGACACCCTGACCATATTTCAGCTTCTATACCATGGAAACACAGTTTTCACACCAAGAACGATGTCCTCTCTGCTGTCCTAGACTTTACGAGGATGGAGTGTCATTGTCACCTTCCTTTCTCCACAGCAGCTCCTTTTAACCCCCAATAGGCCTCTGTCCTCCCTGGTACTCAGGTGTAAGATGTCAATATTTTTTCTCCTTTTCCCCTTTTCTCCAGTGATCACCTCCTTTTCCAATATATTATTTTCCCCTGTCTTTCTCCAGTTTCACTGCTGTTGCTCCAGGTCCTCACACTCTCTGAATCTTTGTGAAGCCCTCTAACTGGCTTATTGACACCTCCAGTTTCTTCTCCTTGTTACCCACCCTGTACTCAATGAAAGATTTATTTTCTAAAAATACTTTTGTTGTTGCTCCTGGCTCCCAAACCCTATGAAGCCCTAACTGTTCATACAAAGCCCTCCCCAAGAGAGCCAAGTCTACAGAGTCATTAAAAAACAAATAAATTATAAGAAACCTGATTTTGTTTTAAAATTCCTGCACAAATAGCTAAGCAATTCTGACATTCTGCTCAATATTTGGACTCTTGCTGAAACACTAATGGATTGTCTTCAACACATGTCAGTGTTAATAAAAATCAGAGTGAATGTGGATATAAACACATGCTCTAATTTCATATAACACAACACATAGTATTTATTGTTTCCTTTCTTAGACATCAATTTCTATGTAATTTCTATGATTTTTGTAATATCTATTTCAATCTAGCTTTCAAAAGTATCTTTTATGTGTGTTCTTTGCTGTTTCAAGAAATAGTTTTTTACTTTATATTCCACTTGAGATATCTAACCTAGTAAAGTCATATGTACTTATTCATAACCAGTAAGTATATAAATTAGAACCATTAATCCCAATGAGAAAGCTATAATCAGCATTTATACATTTATATAAAAAGGAATCTTTAACTCGTTCAGGAAACATCTAAATACTGAATATATCACGAACACCCCCTACCCTTGCAAATAATTAATTGTTAGATTACATTGACAATTCTCTAACTTCAGACATGATTTTCATTTCTGTCATAATGTAGAACTTTAATTCACCAGTTGTTAAATTAGTTTATAAACGTAGTGTAAAAACCAACATGGCTTTAAATGCTATTTTCTGGCAGAATGCCATTCTGTGTGTCAGAGTGACCCTGAGTAATCTGCAAGCAATTCCTTTCACTCACTCTTGTCTTGAATGCTCAGAAAGTCTCAACTTTCTGATTTACTGGGCTGAATTCCAGCCTGGAGCATGTGTTAGGCACAGTTACCTAGCCACTGAAACAAAGAAGGCACTGAGTGGCTGCAGGACAGCGCTAGACATAGGTACGTGTCCCTGCCCCTCCCTCCTGTTTCTGAACTGCTGTTAACTAGTTTTCTGGCTCTTTGCTTACTCTGTTTGAGCGACCGGACTGTTTTCCTCAGTAGGTTCTGAGATACCCTCCGTGATGTTTGGGTTCTCAGGGACACCTGCTCTTTGGCTGGGTACCGTAACCTTGGCTCATTGCCCCGCCTTCAGGGTTCAGGCAGTGGACATATGTCCACCCTTGAAGAACCTGGTGGGGGACCTGTCACACTACATTTATTATAGAAAATTTCAAACGTATGCAAAAGTGGAGAGACTGGTATAATGAACGTCATGTACTACTCATCATCATGTTTTACCAGCAATTAGCTTCCAGCTAATCTCATTTCATAACACAGTCATCCCTTCTTATCCATAGGGAATTGGTTCTGGGACCTCCCACTGATAGCAAAATTTTCGAATGCTCACATCCCTGATATAAAGTGACATAGTATTTGCACATAACCTATGCACATCCTCCCATATAGTTTAAATCACCTCTAGATTACTTGTAATACCTAATAAATGTAAATGCTGTGTAAGTAGTTGTTACACTTCATTGTTTAGGAAATAATGACAAGAAAAAAAGTTTGTACATGTTAAGTACAGATGCAATTTTTCCCCCAAGTATTTCTGATTTGTAGTTGGTTGAGTCCATGTATGTGAAACCCACAGACAGGAAGGGCTGACTCTATCTCCACTTAAAAAAAACAAATTCACTTATTTATCTTCTATTCCCCTTCTTTTCACAGGGGTCGCTATCCCCACTCTTGTCTCTCCATCTTCTAAATATTTTGAAGTAAATCCCAGAAATCTTAACATTTTATTTTAAAATATTTCAATATGTATTTTAAAGATAAGCAATTTTAAAAATAACTAAATACAACTACCTAAATTATTAATAATTCCTTTATACAACCAGATAACCAATTAGTGTTCAAATTGATCTTATTCTATCTTAATTTATTTCTTTTTGTACAGTAGTTGTTTCAACCAAGATCCAACTAAGGTCCATACTTTGTAACCGGTTGGCATGCTTTAAAATCTCTTTTCATCTTCCGGTTTCCTCTTCCTCTTTTTATTCCCTCTTTGTGACTTATCTGTTGAACAAGCAGGATCATTTGTTTGTAAACTTTCCTGCTTTCTGGATTTTGCTGGTTGTATGCCTATGGTATCATTTACTTTGTTTCTCTGCTGCCTGTATTTATTGCAATTTGGTAGCAAGACATAAAATCTTGATCAGATTCAGGGTCTATTTTTTTGGTAAGAATATTTCCTAGATGGTGTTGTGTACATCTATCAGGAGGCACAGGCTATCTGGACAGCTGTCATTTTGTATGGTTAGTAGCCATTAGTGCTTAGTGCTTAGATCTATGCTGTCCAACAAAAATATAATGCAAGCCACATATGTCATTTAAAATTTTCTGGTAGCCATTACCAAAAATAAAAGCCAATTAAGTTAAATTAAGCGATTGCTTTAAGGGATATACTACAATTACCAAAAATAAAAGCCAATTAAGTTAAAATTTTAAGTGTTTATTGTGCATTGAAAAAACCCCGAAAAAGTCTCCTGGTTTGATAAGCAGGAGACTTGATGCCAAAAGTGGTGAGCAGCTCGGCTCACAGCATTCACAGTGTAGGTTCAAAAGCCTAAATGAGGAAGTACATTGATCTTTGTTGTGATTGGCTATTAAAACTTACATTTCTTTTAGGACAAGTGGGGCTGTATTAGCTTATTTGTCTGTAGCTGATTGGTTCAGAATTCAGAAAGAAAAACGTGAAGTTTTGTTTGTGATTAGAACTAATATTTCAGGAAAATCATGATAGCTTAACTTTCAGGGATGTGACTGCAGGCAGTTGGCCTAGTGATCTATCCAAACAGTGGCCTCCATTTGGAATTTTTCTTAACACTAAGTTTTTAAAAAGTAAAAAAAGAAAAACGGCTGTCTTGTTTCTGAAATAGTGCTAGAATTCTATGGATGAGATGAAGCGATACTGTTCTGTAACCTGAATTCATATCAGCAAAGTGAGTTCAGTTCCCTTCGGTGTACAAAAGCTGAGATCTCTTCTGATTATGAGAGTGACTTCTCCCCAAAATAAACTACAAATTAAGTACATGTGGGATAACCATCATTTCTGTAGAAATCTCATGACATATGTGGGCTGCCATTTTCCTTTTATAAAAAGAAATCCCAATATCTGAAATAGCTGATGTAACTGGTTGAGTGGGGATGAAGGGGCAGGGCTGGGGGTCTGTTGGTATTACTTGCCAATAGGTAAGTCTTTTATAGAAGAGATAACTGGGGAGAGTTGGAGCTGTGTCATATCTGAAAGTGATATGCATCTTGTTTTTTCACATCAAAAATAATCAACCTAAACATAAAATAATAAATCCTAAACTTGGAAATTGTAATATATCCCTTAAAGCAATAGCTCCACCTATCCGGCAGCCAAGTCAGTGCCTGGTTAGCTTCAGTTTAGTTATACTATCAAACTTGGACATGGAGGGAGCCTCAGAGGAAGAGATGCACAAGGGAGCTGACTCCAGTCTTATTGGTGAGATTGGGCCATGTCTAATATCATACAGACTCCAGAATAGGAAGAGCCTCAAATTACAAAGCCTGAGAGTGTAGTATTCAGGATGATGGAGATAAGTGGGTTAAGAATATAATTGCCAAATCAGGCAAATACAGACCAGATAAGACATTTATCTCAAGTTCTTAGGGTTCTTATTACTGCACACATGAGGCTTCTAAAACACAGGTAGAAATGTGTGGGAAGATGCAGCTTGCTGCAGATGCAAATACCAAGAGAAGGGGATATTCTAAGCAGTGTTAAGTGCTTCAGGCAGGTCAAAACAGTAGAATAATTTAAAATTATTGAAAATGAAAATTATTAATATGCATTAAGAAGCAATTTCTATAACATAGTAATTCTTAAACTCTAGACTTCTAGTCCCCATTACTAGAGATTCTGATTCTTTGATCAAATAGTGTTCAGAGATGTGCATTTTAAATATACCTCAGGTAATTCTTAGTAGATTAGAGGAGGTTTCCTTAACTTGACCAAGGATACTTATAACAGACTTACAGCAAACAATATACTTAATGGTGATGTTGTAGAAATATTCCCATTAGAGACAGGAATAAGAAGGCAACTATCATCTATTCCATAGCCAATGGAATAAAACAAGAAAAAGAAGTAAGAAGTAAAAGATTGGAAAGAAACATATAATAAGCTACTGTTGTTTGTAGATGCTATGATTGTCTACACCAAAAATCCGAAAGAATCTACAAAATATGAGAACTAATAAAAGATTTCACATTTTGGCTGGATACCAAATCAACATACAAAGATAATAGCTTTCCCACACACAACAATAACCAATCAGAAACATTAGAAAAAAAATCTCATTCACAGTACCAAGGAAGCAGTAAGACACCCACACATAAACCTATCAAAAAGTGTGCAAGTTTTCTGTGAAGAAAATACTTTGAGTGAAAGGTTTCATCTCTTTCATGTTTTGTCTCCTCTTTCTCGTTCCCCCTGCCCCTTCTTGTCTAGCGGCTTGCATCTCCTCCCACCTTACTTGGCCCCTCTTCCAGAACCAAGTCTTACAATAGTAATCAGAGTTCTCTCTCCCTCAGGGAATGGTGAGTTGTCACAGATCCCAGACCCTGGTCTGAGACGGTGTCTCTGGACTCCCACATATATAGGCTGCAGCTTACAAAGATGTGTACCCTTAAACAGCAATTGTCAGTAATATTTTCTAGCTTCCTTTTGCCACCCCAAGAGAGAGTAAGGTGATAAAAACTCCTGACTTTGGTTCCCTGTTTCCTGTGAAGTATTTTAGGTTTCTTTCTTCCCAGGATCTGAACTTTTAGCTGTGATTCCCTCCATCTGGGCCTAGAGCCCAGCAAGCTCACAGCTCCATTCAGGATCACTTTTAAATATTTTGTTCTCTTTCTAATCAATACAGATGCTTATCTCATATTAGAACCTTGTTATGTATTTTGTGTGTTTTCACTTTTCATTTGATTGCTATGTTGTTTGGAGTGGCAGGAGTTATCAAGCATGAACTCACTGCCCATCTTGACCAGAGAGACTTCATTCCTTTTCTTGGAGAACAAAGGTAAGTAGAGAATGAGAAAAGACACATTATTTTTCCAAATGGTTACTGATTAACACCAATATATGTAAACATATCTTTAAACATTCCTTTGGGAAATGGGCAAGATGAAAGTGAGGGTTCGATCAAGAAGGAATGAAGGAAAGGGAGACCTAGGAGCTTTGGAGCTGGGCAAACAGGCAGGGAATGAAGAGGAAACCATGCTTATGAGCACCTGCTCCTCCTTGGGCATCTTGAATGTTGTCCTTTTTTTTAGTGTGGACAAGAACCCTTCTCCTATTTCTCCTCCTCTTCTGGTTCCTTATTCATTCTCTTCTTTTTCCTAAGAAAGGGAAGTCAAGGGCTGTGACTTCTTTTTTGTTTTTTCCTCTTGGATTCTCACAAAGCAGAGGCCCAAAGATGCTCCCAGGATTCCCTTTTTTCCTGAATACCCATCTCGAAGTCAAGAAATTAATCAGAAACACAGTTCTCCTCAAAGCCCAGTTCAAGACTTGCACTGATAAACTCGTACTTTCTTTCTCTTGTGCAGCAGTGTTTTTGAATGCCTATTATGTGCCAGGCTCAGAGAACCCAAAGGAAGAGTCACAGATAAGAAATGAAAAATGACATTGAGCAATCACCTACTCTGAAGCCATCCTTGATCATGGAGATGCCCCCTGATTTCTAAACACCTCTTCCAGCTTCTCACTTCTTTTCCCCACCCTGCACCAAGAAAAAAAGAGCCAGCTCTCTGGTTAAAGAGCTAAGGTCCCTACTTATTTCTGGGTCTTTTGTTTCACAGTGAGGACCCTGGCTCTGGAAGCATCTCTGCTTTGGCCCCTGGCCATTCTCTGATGAGGTCACCTGAAGAGGCCAGTGCTGTCACTGTGGCCACCACCAGTCTGCCAGGGCCTGTCCTGGGGCTCATCCAAGCCCCAGCTCCAAGAGGCAAACTGCAGATGTTTCTTCTATTTTTAGATGCTGGGATATTGCCCATGAAGGAGCCAGTGACCTGGAAAAGCCAATTCTCCCTCCAATCTCTGTTTCTGACTTTCTCATTTCCCTTCATCGTTCTACCAGATTTTTCCTTCAACTATGGGACTGGCATGAAATGACCCGGAGTTAACTGAGCTGGACCTTGGTCTGGGGACACAGATCCTGACATCTCCTGTACCTACCAGGACTCTGGTCACCAAGACTGGTTTTAGGGATAAGAGATTGAACTGTTTGTTACATTAGGGGCCTCCAAAAATTTCCATCATGTTTTCCTATCAGTAAAACACTGATAGGAGCACCCATTCTAGTTTTTGCTTATGTATTTATTTGTAAATTTTATACAAGTACGTTTGTACTAATGTATATTATAAAGCTCATACAGAAAGTAGGAGATGTATAGGTTGAAACAGTTCTAAGGGATTAGACGTTGTCACATTCTTTTCTTGTGCCCATGGGTCTTCTGGCATCCCCTCTGTGGAAATCACTGCTCTGCATAGCTAAATGAGAAAATTTTTAATTTTTTTGAGCTGCATGCTAGCTATTGTTGATTTGAGGAATAATGGAAAGGTTTTTGTTGGCTAAAGTATCTTCTCTTTTCCAATAAACAGCAAGATCTGAAATTTCTCTATTATGGAAGTGGTAACTTTGGCTTAAGAATTGCCTTCTCTCTGACGTCTCTTAAATCACAAATCCTTTTGAAAGAAGTTGGAGAAGAAGCATGTTACATCTCTGGTTCTTTAGGTCAGTACCTCAGTTGGGCTGTTTTCCTCAGAGCCCTGGATGCCCAGCATAGTGTCTGGCATGGAGGAAGAGCTCAATATAAACATTTGTTAAATTAGCGTACGAGTGTGGGAAATTCAGAGAAGGGAAAGATCAAGAAGAGCAAGAAGGAAGCTAAGGTACTGGAAGGCAAACTGAAGCTGAGTTTTCTCTTCTTTCTAATTTTGCTCAGTGCCGGAGAGGTTTCTTCTCTTCCTGTGAGTATTTAGCACAGTGTGGTTCCTTCCAGGGCAGGGCTTCTCTTGCTCTGAGAGTTTATTTTCCAGGAATGCAGGAGTATTTGGGTTGTTCCGGAGTAGAAAATGGACCCTCTGCAATCTTGCCATCTGGAAAGAGGACTAACCTATTCCTGCCTTTCTGAATAAGCCAAGCAGGGTCACTGTCCCCATTCCTTGCCACCTTCACTCTGTTCTTAGAGCAGCCTATGATGAGGGTGGGACGTTATATCCACAGGTGGTTGCAGGGTATTTGTGGTTTGCAAAGAGGGATCTGGTCCCTTTTGGCATCCTCAGGACATTTTTTGTAGGCAATAAATTTCATTTTCCAGAGAAGAGATACATGTTGAAATAGATTCTACCCATCTAGTCAGCCTTGGACAGGATTTTGTTGCTTGTTTTTTGATTTCCCCCATCCCCCTACCAAAAAAGAGGGGTGTGTGTGTGTGTGTGTGTGTGTGTGTGTGTGTTAAGCAGCACCAATTTAGTTGGAATTGTACTGAATTTATAGATTTACTTAGGGAAAATTGACATCTTTGTAATACTGAACTACCACAAATTTAGGCAAATAGTATGTTTCTATGTCTCTCTATTTATTTAGGCCTTCTTTAATGCCTCTCAGCCAGCCACTTATTATAAGTCAGCTGAGTTTTTATTTGTTGAATCCCAGGAATTTTACGTTTTGTTTTATTATTGTGTACTAGTTATTCTTAATTGATACTTGCAAGTTGGCATCTTTAGTTTTCTAGACAAACTGTTAAGGATTGTTTTCTCAAGTTCCTTAAAATTTCAGCTACTATTTGTTTGGAATTGCATAGATTTTACATATTAGTTTGTGAAAATTTAGAGCTCTACCTTTACTTTTACCTTTACTCATTTTCTTCATTATTTTAAACAAGCTTGAAAGCTTTAGTAGTGTTCTAAACTTCTCTCTTTAGAAGTATATGCATTCTTTATTAGCTTATTTACTAGATGTTACAAATTTTGTTGCTATTGTGAATAATGGCTTATTTTTTGTGTTTTAATGTTGGCAAGTGTAAAAATGCTATTGATTTTTCTAGATTGATTGATTTTTTTTTAAATCTGACCATAAGCCATTTATTACCAAAGTAATTAATTTCTTAGAGTTCAAAACCTTCTGGCAGAAGCTTTCCTGGCCTGGATGCCTGGATGAAGGTCCAGGTTCTTTTTTTTTTGCTGTTGTTTTGAGACGGAGTTTCGCTCTTGTTGCTCAGGCTGGAGTACAATGGCTCATGACCTCAGCTCACTGGCAACCTCCACCTCCCAGGTTCAAGCAATTCTCCTGCCTCCCAAGCAGCTGGGATTACAGGCATCTGCCACCATACCTGGCTAAATTTGTATTTTTAGTAAAGACAGGGTTTCTCCATGTTGGTCAGGCTGGTCTCCAGTTCTGATCTCAGGTGATCTGCCCACCTTGGCCTCCCAAAGTGCTGGGATTGCAGGCGAGAGCCACCGCGCCCAGCCGGAGATCCAGCTTCTTAAGCCTCAAACTCAAATTCGAAGTACTGTGGGCCGAAGTAGTGGATACGACGTAATCATCTTCGCCACCACTGCTGTAGCTCTTGCCATCAGGATGGAAGGCAAAACTGTTGATAGGTCCAAAGTTACCTTTGACTCTTCCAAACTCACCTTTGACTCTTCCAAACTCTTCTTCAAAGGCCAAATGGAAGAACCTGGCCTCAAACTTGCCAATCCTGGTGGAGGTTGTGGTTATATCCATGGCTTCCTGACCACCACCCAGGACCACATGGTCATAGTTGGGGGAGAGGGCAGCTGAGTTGACGGGACGTTCTGTCCAGAAAGTCTTCTGATGTTCAAGAGTTGTGGAGTCAAAAATCTTGGCTGTGTTGTCCTTGGATGCTGTCACAAACATGGTCATGTCCCTGGATAACTGGATGTCGTTGGTCTGCCGCAAGTGCTCCTTAATGTTCACCAATACCTATCCAGACTTGGCACTATACTGGTTGAGCTCTCCACTCTTATGGCCAGCGATGATGCACTCTCCCTGGGGTCCCCAAACGGCACTGGTGATTTTAGAGTCATTGCAAGGGATCTTCACGTAGGGCTCGTTGTTGTCAATCTGGCTCAGATCCCGAAGATCAAAGAAGCTCACAAAGCATTGGTAGCCCATCTACTTGTCTGTGGAGAACATGATGATGCTGCCCCCAAAGTCAAAACCGCAGGTCTGGACAGCCGAATTGATCTTGGGTAGGGCCAGCTACTTTCCTGTTTTGCAGTCCCAGAGATGACAGCTGTTGTCAGCTGAGCCAGTAAGGACATGCTTGGTGTTCCAGTCAGCATGCACATACCACACAGCTCCGGTATGGCCCATGTAGGTGCCCAGTCTCTGCCATTCATGGAGTACCATACATTGATGATAGGGTCCTTGGCCACAGTAAAGAGGAGGTCTCCTTCGCCGTTATACTTAATCTGTGTAATGGACCACTCATGGCCCTGCAGCAGGATCGGCTTCTTCCTGGCGGTGACATGAGGAAGGTTGAAACGTGAGTCAATTGATTTATTTTTTAAAAAAAAAATTCGTAGACATGAAATCTTGCTATGTTGGCCAGGCCAGTCTTGAACTCTTGCTATCAAGCAATCTTCCTGCCTTGGCTTCCCAAAGTGCTGGGATTACAGATGTGAGCCACCATGCCTAGCCTTATGTAGACTGATTTTGTATCTAGCTCCCTGTTGAACGCTTAATAGATCTTTCAGTTTGTCTTTAGGTCTATTGAGATTTCTCATACATGAGCATATAACTTGAAAACAGAAATTTTATCACTTCTCTTTCAATTCTTAAAATCTCTTATTGTTGTTGTTATTATTAGTATTATATAGCATTAGGCAGGATATCAAAAAATGGTAGTAGTAGACATCTTTTGTGTTATATCTGATCTTATCTATTTAGTGTGATGCTTACTGTATATTTTGGATATAGCTCCTCTGCTAACTTAATGGAATTCCTGTTTGTTCCTATTTTACAAAGGGTTTTTATCATATATATGTGAAGTTTCTATAAAATATTTTTTTCTGGATCTATTGAAAAATCATTTAATTTTTCTCCCTTGGTCTAGTGTATGGCTTATAGTCACAGATTTCTGTTGTTAAATTATCTCAAAATTACTGTGATAAACCTTATTTATAATCATGATTTTAAAAAGTGTGATGTTGAATTCAGGTTGCTTATATTCTATTTTGGATTTATAAGTAAAAAAGAACTATTTTTTTTTCCACCTCTATTCTTACTAGTTTTTAGATTAATCTAATAGAATAAGTTGTGCTGCTTTTTGTTTTTTTCTTACTTTCTGGAACAAATTTTCCAGACAGGAGTACTTTGTTATTTGAAATATCATTTGTAAAACCACCTAGCCTACAAACAAAAAAATTATTATTATTATTTTGCTTAGAGATGTGGTAGGGGTGTCTTTTCTGTTGTATTTAACCATTTCAATTTTTTTGTTATTGGTTGCTTCAAATTTCTGATTTTTCTTAGGCTAGTTTTATATTTTATATTTTTCTATAAATATATCTATTTTGTCAGTTTTCATTTAATAAGTGAATAGTTAATATTTTAAAATTATTTTAATCTCTTTGGTAGCTGCAGAATATTTTTCCCTTTTGAATTTTATATTTTTGCATCTTCTTTTTGATCAGCTTTTGCTGGAGGTTGGTACAGCTTAGCAATCACTTCAAAGGTTCAGCTTTTGTTTTAATTATTCTTAATCGATTTTGCAGTTACTGCTGCTGTAGTCACTACTTTATTGAATTCTGCCTTTATCTTTATTTTCTTTCTTATTTTTTGTGTTCAGTCTATTGTTCTTTCTCTAATCTTTTCAGTTAAAACCTTAGCTCATTTGTTTTCAATAGCATTTTTTTTTCCTAGTAAATTTATTGAGAACTATAAATTTCATTCTCTGGTCTGCTTTTGCTGTGTCTCTGAAATTCTGGCATGTATTTTCTCTCATCATCATTTGGTTCCAAGTATTTTATAATTTCTTTTGTATTTTCCTATTAACCCAAACATTATTATTTTACTACTTAACAGAAGTACAAAGCTTTAAAGGTATTTTATTCATAATTTATAATTTTAATCCATTGTGTTAAGATAACAATGTGAATGATGATGATTTAGGGAGAATGTACTGAGGCTCCCTTCGTGATCTGGTAAATGTTAAATTTTTTGAATATTTTATGTGTGCTCAAAAATGTTCTCTCTCTTCTTATTGATGGTTGTAAAGTTCTCATATAATTATTATTTCAAGTTTATGAATCATGCCATTCAGATCTCCTCTATAATTGCTTATTTTTTTGCCTACTTATCCCATCAGTTAATCAGATGACTACAAAAAAAATGTCAAACTATGATTATTATATGGTTCTCTCTTTAGTTCTGCTGGTCGTTGCATTTTATACGTTGAAGGTATGTTTTTAAGCAGATATACGTTCACAATTGTTTTATCTTTCTGACCATATTTTCATCTGTTGTTTGACATAAAATTTGCTCCCCTGTCTTATTTGGTTCAAAGTTGCATCATATAGCTTTTCCATCATTTTATTTGTAACCTCTCTGTCACCTTTTGTTTTATAAATATTCCTTTTAGAAAACCTATCACTAGATATTGCTTCAAAAAAACTCAGTCTGCAAGTGCCTGTCTGTTGATTAGTGAGCTTAATCTGTTTGTAAATTGTGTTAGTTTCCTAAGGCTGCCATGACAAAATAGCTCGCGCTGAGCAGTTTAAAACAGCAGTAGCTTATTGCCTCATAGTTCTGGAGGATTGAAATCTGAAATAAGGTGTTGGCAAGGCTATGCTCTCACTAAAGTATTTAGGAGGAATTCTTCTTTGCTTCTTCCTAACGTCCAGGGATTTGCTGGCAATCTTTGGGGTTCCTTGGCACACAGCTGCGCAGTTCCAATCCCTGCCTTCATTGCCACATGATGTCTCCTTGTGTGTCTCTCTCTCTTCATATGGCATTTTCCTCTTCCTATGAGGACACCAGTCCTCTTAGATTAGGGGCTCACCCTATCCCAGCATGACTTCATCTTAATGTAATGAATTACATCTGCAACAACCCTGTTCTAAATAAGGTTATAATATGAGGCACTGAGGGTTAGAACATCAGTAAATCTTCTGGAGGAGACGCGATTCAATCCATAAAACAAATTATGTAATTAATTGTATATTAAGACTTATTTCAGACACCTGACTTCTAATTTATATTTAAATATCTTTTGCTTTCCTCTTCCTTTTTCCTTTCTCATCTTTCATTGAATAGAATTTTTTTCTGAGGGCTGGAAAAGTTTGAATTCTATTCTCTATACTCGGTAGTTATATTTAACTTTAAAAATCATATTCATGTTTTTTTTTTCTCATCAATTCTCAACAACATTTATATCATTCTCTATAACAAAATGACACTCTCACTTTCCACTGGCCTCTTTGCAGCCCCCATTTGTTCGTTCACTGCCCACTAGTCATGTTGATGTTGCCTAAAATTTTATTTCCAGGTGGTTATGAATGTTTTGGACACACACACTCTCTCTCTCTCTCGTTTTACCCCTCTGCCTCTCTCTCTACTGTTTTATACTTGAATTAACTTTTCTATGTTATGTATCCATGTGTGTTTCCTTTTTAGCTGATAGTAGTCTCATGGATTTATTTCTCTTCTAACTGGGATACATTCTCTCAGAATATTTTAGAAGAGAATTTTCTGTGTTAACTTCCTTAAGCCTTTTATTCCGGAGATTATTTTTATGACATCTTCTTATTTAATGTTTTTTGAATATAGATTTGAGGATTGAAGTTCTTTAGTACTTTAAAAATATTACATACCTGTCTTTTTGCCTCTATTGTCATTGTTGAATAGAAGTTAGATATCAATCAGATTCTTATTCCTTTATGGGTGATCACCTTTTTTTCTTTAGCAGCTTTTAGAATTTTGACTTTGTGTTTTTAAATTTCCCTATAAAGTATCAAGGTTTTTAATAATATATATCTTATTAGACATTCCATAAACTCTTCAGTCTGAAGTCTTTCATCTTTCTTTAATACTAGAAAATCTTTGGTTATTTTTTCTTTGACACTTCTCTTTCTTCATTTTTTCTTAAGGACTTCCTATTACACAGATGGTGACACTTTTATCTTTTCCTTCACAGCTTCTAATTATGTTATATTTTCCAACTCTTTGTTTCTTCTCGGTGTTTGCTGGGAGAGTCCATCAACCTGATAATCTGGCTCACTTATCCCAGCAGAATCCATTTTTATTATTTATGTCATTTATTGGATTCTTTATTTCAATAATTAAATTTCTGGCATCCAATGTTCCTATTTGGTTCTTCTTTGTAACTGCTTTATCTTGCTTGATGTTACCATTATCTTTCCTTTTCTTTATTTATTATGCTTATTTTAAATTATTAAGCTGTGTGATTTCATTGGTTCTAATTTATCTTCTATAGGTTGTGCAGTTTGTTTACTTTCTAACGGTGATGTTATTCAGATGTCTGGTAATTTTTGCTTGGGGATTCATTTTCCCCAGGGGCCAGGTTATTAGCTTTTTGGTTTAAATTGTTACTGGGAAAGAGGCCCATGCCTAGGCCCCAGCATGCACTGCTCCCGTGGGCTTTAAGAAAGGAGCATGGCAATGAGAGGTGCTCACACCTCTACCTGCCCTCCAGCCTTTGCTAAGTGCTCAATGGAGACCCTGCTTGCTGGGGGTAAGGGCAGCATTCCGAGCACTCTTGTGTTCTGAGGAGTGTATCTCCTAACTGGGAGAGTGTTCCTAACTGGCAAGCCTGATGACTGTGGAGGAGTGTGGGGAAGAGAGCGCTCCTAGGGGCTTGCTGGTGTCCTGCACCTGCTGTCTCCTGCTTTTGGGCTTAGTCTCAGTTGCTTCCTGGGCACTTCTCCCACTCCTTCTGTGGTGCCCTCTGGAGCTGTTGTTTTTCTATCCTGTAGGGGCCGATGGGGGACATGACCCATCCAGGGCAGTGTGGTGCACAAACACAGCTCAGAGACTCTCCCCTAACAATGGTGCCTGGTGCTTTTCTGCTCTGAGCTGCTCTCTCCTCCCCATACTCAGATCAGAACCACCCTCTGTCTCCCTAGGGTTCCTCACAGTCTTTACTTAGGTTCTTCAAATCTGTAGTTTTCCGTTTACTTCTGAGGTATCCCCAGGGTTGGAATAGAGGATGAAACTTGCAACCCATTTGCAGCTCCACACCTCCACCTACTGCGCCGCCTTTTGCTTCTGAGTCTTCTGCCCCACCCCTACCCCATCTCCAGGGAAACCTTCACATTTCACAGTTCCCTCTTCAGGCAACAGGGCTGCATTTTCCCTGTGCTGCTTCATTAGTCACTGCTTCTTCTCCTGCTTTCCATCTTCAAAACAGTTCTAAAATTTTGAGTCTACTATTGACTCCTCTCTAGTTCATATTATCTAGATGTGTTTGCACATCTTTTTCTTCTGCTTTACTTTCATATTTGTAGGATTTTATGAAGTAGAGAAATAGGAGCATTTGGTCAACACACTATGTTTCAGTAGAAGTCCTCCAGTGGGAAACATTTAGATGACTAAACAAAGCAATTCTCAAGTTCATCTGGAAGAAAAAATATGAAAGAATAGACAAGAAAATTTTGAAAAAAAGGAAGAGCTTGACTTATTAAAACATACAATAGGCTGGGCGTGGTGGCTCAAGCCTGTAATCCCAGCACTTTGGGAGGCCGAGGCGGGTGGATCACAAGGTCAAGAGATCAAGACCATCCTGGTCAACATGGTGAAACCCCGTCTCTACTAAAACTACAAAAAATTAGCTGGGCATGGTGGCGCGTGCCTGTAGTCCCAGCTACTCAGGAGGCTGAGGCAGGAGAATTGCCTGAACCCAGGAGGCAGAGGTTGCAGTGAGCCGAGATCGCGCCATTGCACTCCAGCCTGGGTAACAAGACTGAAACTCCGTCTCAAAAAAAAACAAAAAAAAAAAACAAAAAAAAAAAACATACAATAGAGATATAGGAAATAAAACAGTATAGCATTGGCATGAGGAAAATAGATAATTAGACTAGAATATAGATCTGAGAAGGAGATGTACATAAATATTTAGTACATGGACATGTGTAAGCATTTCAAGTCTGTAGAAACAACTTTTCAATATTCACTGCTGGGACAACTAGCTGTCTGTTTGAAAATAAAATTAATGTGGACTCTTGTTATGGGTTGATTTTTAAAAAATCTACCTGTACATATTAAAAAAGATACGTGCCTGGTACCTGTGAATGTGACTGTGATGGTTAATTTTATGTGTCAACTTGGTTAGGCTTTGTTACTCAGTTATTCAAACACTAGTGTAGGTGTTGCTGTGAAGGTATTTTGTAGGTGCGAGTAACATTGAAATCAGTTGACTTTAAGTATAGTAGTTTACTGTCCATGATGTGGTTGGGTCTCGTCTAATCAGTTGAAGGTTTTAAGAGCAAACACTGAGATTTTTCTGAAAAAGAAGTAATTCTGCTTCAAGAGTATAACAGAGAAATCCTCCCTGAGTTTTCAGTCTGCCAATATGCCTACAGATTTTGGAGTTAGGACTGCAATGTCAGCTTTTACCTGAATTTCCAGCCTGCTAGATTTTGGACATACCAGACCCCACAATTGCTTGAGCCAATTCCTTTCTCTTTCTCTCTCTCTATAATATTTCTCTTTCTCTCTCTCTATAATATTTCTCTTTCTCTCTCTCTATAATATTTCTCTCTCTCTCTATGTATAATATGATGAATGAAAATATATTATACACACACATGTATTTATAAAAATATAATTTCCCTCTCTTTATATATAATATCATATACCAATATACTATTGGTTCTATTTCTCTGGAGAACCCTGAGTGATACAGTGATTTGAGCCCAGATCTAGTTATGTCTGGTGTTCTTTTAAGAAGAAGAAAACCACCATGTGATGACAGAGGCACAGAAAGAATGACATATGATGACAGGCAGAGATTGGAGATACAGCTGCAAGCCAAGGAAACCAGGGATTGCTGGCCATCACCAGAAACCCAGGAAGATGCAAGGAAGAATTCTTTCCAGGGTCTCAGAGGGAGCACAGCTCTGCTGACACCTTCATTTTAGACTTCTAGCTTACAGAACTGTGAGGGAATAAATTTGTGTTGTTTAATTCATCCAGTTCGTGGTACTTTGTTAGAGAAGCCTTAGGAAACAAACATAACTCTTTATCTGATGCACCCATAAAAATGCATGCCAGATGGATTAAACATATTGTGTAACAATAAGAATAATATGCAAAATATTGATCATTAAATGCCAGGCAAAGTGCCGAGAGCTCTACATCACAGACTAGTTATCATTGTCTCTGTTTTGCAGATGAACAATCATGGAGCCAGCAAAAGGCAGTGTCAAGATTTGAACCCATTAAATCTGAATTCAGACTCTGTAACAGAAAAAAGAAGTCAGCAAAGGAAGGGTTCTGCTATGAAAGATACAAAACCACAAGCCAAAAAAAAAAAAAAAAAAAAAAAAAAAAAAAAAAGAAAAAAAA